>NW_024514654.1:419547-585791 GCF_017590135.1 Pyrgilauda ruficollis | reverse complement strand
CGGGGGGGCCGGACGGGACGGTGACGGTCCCCGGCGCGGCGGGCCCGGCGCGGCCGCTGGCGGAGCATGAGGGAGCCATGAGCCCGCTGCGGGGGTGGCTGCTGGCCGCGCTGCTCTCGCTCGCCCCGCGGGCAGGTAGGTCCGGACCCGCTCCCGCTCCGACATCGCCCCGGTACCGGCCCCGGTACCGGCCCCCGGTACCGGCCGCGCATCGCGCCCGCCGCGCTCCCGGCCCCGCTCCCGGCCCCGCATCGCCCCGCTCCGCTCCCGGCCCCGCCGCCGCCGCTGCGGCTTTTTCGCTGCATCGACACATTTTTCCGCAGCGCCGCCCCGCAGAGCCCCGGGAGGGGCCGGGCCCGCGATCCCCCCGCACCTGCCCGGTCCCGGCCCCGCAGCCCCGGCTCCGCACCTGCCCCGGCCCCGCACCCGCCCCGCAGCCCCGCGTCCCCCCCGGCCCCGGCCCCGCACCTGCGGCGGCCCCGCGCCCTCCACCGCGCTGTCCCCGCAGCGGCCCCCGCCGTGCTCCCTCTCCGGAGGTGGCCGCATAGGATCCCCTGCGTCCCCTCCAGAATGTGTCCTCTTCTCGCATCCCCCGTTCCCTGCATGCCCCATAGATGTCCTCATAGCAGCCATCCACGTCCCCTTGGGATGTGTCCCCGTAGCGGCCACGCACCGTGTCCCCTGGCTGTCACCTCCAAAGGTGTCCCTGCACCATTCCTGCTGTCCCCTCGTTGTCCCCTCTAGGGGGGTGTCCCCATGTCAGTCTTCCATCTCCCATTCAGTGGGTCCATCCCGGCCCTCTCTGTCCCCTGGGTGTCCCCTCTGAGGTGTGTCCCCATTCCAGCCCCCCCTTTTCCCTGCATGCTCCCTCCAGGATATGCTGACCCCACCCCAACCTTTCCTCCAGGTGTGCTGGCATTTCTGAGCCCCCTCTCTCCTGCATGCCCCCTTCTGGGATGCATCACTTTATCAGCCACCCATGTCCCCTGTGTGTCCCCTCCAGGACATGCCGCTGTATCTGATACCTCCTCAGCTTCCCCACCCCTGTGTCTGTGTTCCCCTCCTGGTCACTCCCAGCCCGTGCTTGCTGGCTGTCCCCTCCTGGGCACACCGGGGTATCTGGATGTTCCCCAGCTGTGCACCCTGGGACAATCCCTGTACCCACCCTCCAGGTTCCCTGGGCATCCCATCCAGGACATGAGTGTCCCCTTCTTGGGCCACCCCCTGAGCACACTCACCAACTCTGTCCCCTCCTGTTCCCACCCCTGCGTGTTCCCATCTTCCTGTCCCTCCTCATCCTCAGCCCTCCACATCTCCTTGTCCCCAGGCCCCTGTGTCTTTGTCCCTTCTCCAACCCCAGGTCCCCGTCCCCCCAGCCCTCCCAGGGTGGCCGCGACCCTGTCCCGTCTCCCGCAGGTCCTGCCACGCAGGCCGGAGCGCTGCCGCGGAGGCTCCCACGGGCCGCATGGCAGGAAGGGCGGGTGCTCTCCCAAATCACCCACCCCAGCAGGCTGGTGGGGCAGAGCTCGGGCGGAGAAGTCCCAAAGCATCAGCTGGACACCAGGGTCAGGCATGAGCCCGGAGGAGGAGGAGGAGGACCCGTAAGTGAACGACAGCCCCCAACCCGTTCCCTTTCCGGGGTCCCTGGCAGGTGGCAGCTCCAGGTCCCCAGGCAGCCGGCGTCGCTGGCCCAGCCACACCCCAGCGTGTTCGCGGGTACCGGCATCCCGAACCGGAGCCCTCGTGCCCCCAGGGACCATCCCGCTGCCGTGCTCCCCGGAGGGACACCGACTTGTGCCGCAAAATCCCATTAAATCTGGGAACCGGCAGCGCGCGGGTGTTGGGAGGGATGGAGCGGGAGCGGGCAGGTGGCGAGCACAGGAACAGACTCGTGGGTCCGGCAAGGAAGGGCTCAGGCCGCGTGGGAGCGGCCCCCAGGCCCCACAGTGCCGCTCCCCAGCCCAGCCCAGGCTCGGGCAGTGCCCCCCGCCCACCGCTGCCTGTCCCTGCGGTTCGGGGAGCAGCAACGCGCCCCATCCGGCACGGGGGAGTTGCGGTGTTGGCAGCCGCGGAGGCCGGCGCCTATCGATCCCCGTGCGCGCCGGATAAAGGCGAGATGAGGAGCTGCTCTCGCCGCAGAGGTGATTTACACCCGGCTTCGAGTGAAACCGCCGGACGCCGGCAGCCGCCGCGCTGGCGGGGGGCCAGGGAGGTGTTAAACCGGGATGTCGCGGCGGGAGGGGGCAGCGGAGATCCGCGGGAATTCGGGGCTGGCTCCCGCAGGCAGAACCCTCTCCGGCAGTGCTGCCGGACCCCAGGGATGCTGTCAGGGCCTGGGACACCCCTTCCCTGTGATGGCAGACGGCTCCTCATCCCTGTGTCCTCGTCCCGAGCTGCGCCTGGTTCCCAGCAAGGGGACGGGCACGCCAGGATGGCTTTGGCTTTTCTGCCGTTTCCCCGTGTGAAGCACCGGAGGGAGCCGCAGGCGGTGCCGGGCTCTCACCGGTGCTCCGAGTTTGCCGGGTCCGCGGCCGCGCCGCAGCGCTCAGCTCCCGCTGCCGGCGGCAGGAATTGGGAATCAGGAATTAGGTCAGGAGCGGCGGCGCCGCAGGGCGGGAGGAGAGGCGGCTCGGCTGCCGCGGCCGGGCTGGGCCCAGCGCCGGGGGGACCCTCCGGCACCCCAACCCAGCACGGCAGCCGCGGAGGGGGCGGTGGGACGCAGGTGCCATCCCAGTGCTCCAGGGGAGATGGGTTTAAGGAAAAACAAACAAACAAACAAAAAAAAAAAAAAAAAAAACCCCGGTTTTTCTTTATGCTGAATTTTTCGGTAAAAAAAAAAAAAAAGTGCATCTTCACAGGTGGCGTATTTGGGTTGGGGTTTTAATGATTATTTTAGTTATGAATATTTGTGGGGCTGACTGCTCTGGCTCTGCCCCCTGCAGGGGCTGCACCTGGCACAGGTGAGCTTCATGGTGCGTGCCTTCGGCTCAGCCTTCACCCTCGATCTCCGGCTGAACCAGTGAGTGACCCGGGGGTCCGGGCAGGGAGCCAGCACGGGGCTGCTGCTGCCCCCGGGCGGAGGGGAGGAGCTGGGGGTGCCCGGGGATGGGGGAGCTGTGCTGAGCACCCCAGCAGTGCGAGCTCAGCCGGGGATGGAGCAGAGGGGACATGGAGCCATGGGGTGCCAGCGCCCTCCCAAACTGGGGGGTCCCGTGCTGGGGTGGTACCTTGTATATGGATGGTGGGTGGTCTCCCACACCGGGGTGGTGCCCTGCACGTGGATCGCTGCTGTCGTCTCCCTCTTCCTCCTCTTCCTCCCCACCCCACGGCCTCTTACCCCCCACCTGCTCCCGGCAGCCACCTCCTCGCCTCCCACTACGTGGAGCGGCACGTCGGCGCGGGCAGCAACGGCAGCCACAGCACGGTAAGATGTGTGCCACGCTGTGCCAAACCATGCTGTGCCAAACCACGCTGTGCCATACTGTGCCAAACTGCACCATGCTGTGTCAAACTGTGCTGTGCCAGTGCAAGGGTTATGGTGGCCAGTTCATAAATCCCAGAAAAGCCCAGGAATGGTCCCCAGCACTCATTATCCCCCCACCCGCCCCTGGGTGCCCCTGGGTGCCCAGCCCCTGCCTGAAGGGGTGCTGCTGCCATGGTGCTGGGATCTCCTCGAGCGGGGGATCCCGGGTGCTGTGGGCACCACGCACACCCTGGGGGTGTCTGGAAGTGAACCCCGGAGCCCTGAGCCTGGTGCGGCCCTGGGGGTGCGGGGCAGGGCAGCGCCCGAGGCTCAGCGCCCGTCCCCTCCGCAGGGCGCGGGGGAGCACTGCTACTACCAGGGCCGGGTCCGGGGGCAGCCCCGCTCCTTCGCCGCTCTCTCCAGCTGCCAGGGCCTGCGGTGAGTATCCCCAGTGCCCGCAGGGGGGCCGGGGGCTGCACCCCTCTGCACCCCGACACGCCCGCCTCTGTTTGCAGCGGGGTCTTCTCGGACGGCCGAGCCACGTACCTGATCGAGCCCCAGGCGGGCGCCGAGCGCGGGGAGGTGAGCGGTGGCACTGCCAGGTGCCTGCCCGAGTACCCCAAGGCTGCTTTAGGGGTCTGGCTGTGGCTTGGGGACAGCCATGGGGACACGGGGACGTGGCAGTCGTCCCCTCCCACGCATGGCCGTGACACACCTCTCCCCGTGGCAGGGTCTTCGACCACACATCGTGCAGCGCATCCCCAGCTGCCCCCGACTGGGTGAGCCTTCTCACAAAGCTCTTCCCGGGGATTTGCGGTGGTCACCTCGGTGGCCCTGTGTCCTGGTGTCACACCAGCTCTGTCCCTTCCCTGCAGGCTGCCTCTTCCCTGCGCTGAGCCAGCGTGTCCCGGGTGGGATTCCAAAGCTGCGGCGGCGGCGGCAGGTCAGTGAGAACAGCGGGGTACGCAGGGGACAGAGGACACGGGCAGGGAACGAGTGTGCTGGACCCTGGTTGATCTCTGCCCGTGGGCTGCGGGTGCAGCCAGGCTCGTCCATGGGTGTTTGCAGAGTCCTGTTCCTGCCTGGGCTCAGTGGTGTCCAGGGGACCACTGGAACACTGGTGGGGCTGCATGCCAACCACCCAGTGGCTCTGCCCGCTCCCTGCATCCCAAACATCCCTGGAGTGCCCGGGAGCCCGTCCGGGAGCCGGTGCCAGCCCAGCCGCGGGTTCCCCCTGCAGGTCCGCCGAGCCCAGCACACGGTGCACAGCGAGACCAAGTACATCGAGCTGGCCGTGGTGAACGACCATCAGCTGGTGAGCGGGGGGTTCCCGGGATGGCGGGGGCGGTGAGGGGTCGGTCTGGCCCCCCCCCAATCCCACCTGGCCCTGGTGTGCCCCCAGTTCCTGCAGCTCCGCAAGTCCGTAGTTCTCACCAGCAACTTCGCCAAGTCCGTGGTCAACCTGGCTGACATGGTGAGGGGGGGTCCCTGGAAGGAATTTGTCCCTGGGAGCGTTGTCCCTGGGAGGATAATCCCTGGCATCTGATGGCTTTGTCCCTTGGGGGCTTCATTACCCTTCATTCCTAAGGGATTTATCCCCAGTGGGTTTACTCCTGGGTTTATCCCCCACCCTGGTGGGTTTGTCCCTGGGGGGGGCGGTTATCCTTGAGGGGGACTGTTCCCAGCAGCTGGTGGATTTGTTCCCAGGGACTTTGTCCCTAGTTCCTGGTGGTTTACCCCGGGGTTTGGTCCTCAGCACCTGCTGCGTTGGTCCCTTGAGAGTTTGGCCCCAGGGAGTTTGTCCCACTCTTGTTTTTTCCTGTGGCACATGGTGGGTTTGTCCCAGCAGTCCTTTGTCCCTGGGGAATTGTCCTGGTGATGCGTGTGCCCAGCTCCTGCAGTCATCCACAGGGGTTTATCCCCAGGAGCTGGTGGGTTTGTCCCTGGGAGGGGTCGCGTCCCCAGCACAGTCCCTTTGTCCCCAAAGATCTACAAGGAGCAGCTGAACACCCGCATCGTGCTGGTGGCCATGGAGACGTGGGCGGCCGAGGACCGGATCCGGATGGGGCAAGACTCTCTGGAGACCCTGAACGAGTTTGTGAAGTACCGGCGCGAGGGGCTGGCAGAGCACAGTGACACCGTCCACCTCTTCTCGTGAGCGCTGTGGCCACGTGTCCCCCCCGGGGCCGGGCACAGCGTCCCCCGTCCCCACCATCCTCTTCCTCGCAGGGGTCGGACGTTTCAGAGCAGCCGCAGCGGCACCGCCTTTGTCGGGGGCATCTGCTCCCCTGCCCGCGCCGGCGGCGTCAACGAGGTGGGTGAGGCGCGACCCCCGCGCGGGGGGCTGGGGACAGGGACGGGGGTCCCCGCGGTGACACCGCGTCCCTCCCGCGCAGTACGGCAACGTGGCGGCCATGGCGGTGACACTGGCACAGACACTGGGGCAGAACGTGGGCATGATGTGGAACAAGCACCGCACGGCCGCAGGTAGCCACCTCCCGCGGGGCCGTGGGCACCGTGGGGACACGCCGCGGTGCCGCCAGGCTGGCGGCGGGACACTCTGCAGCCGCAGCCCTCTCCTCTCCTCGCAGGGGACTGCCGCTGCCCGGACTCGTGGCTGGGCTGTATCATGGAGGACACAGGGTGGGTGCCCGCTCGGGGTGGCACTGCCACATCCCCTGCCACAGCTCGCGTCACCGCTGCCGGCGGGGACATCGCCGAGGTCCCGCCCGGGTTCGTGTGCCCGGCAGTGCCCCCGGGCAGGGTGTGGCGGTGTGACAGTGACCCCCACCCCACAGGTACTACCTGCCACGGAAGTTCTCCCGCTGCAGCATCGATGAGTACAACCAGTTCCTGCAGGACGGCGGCGGCAGCTGCCTCTTCAACAAACCCCTGAAGGTAACGGCCCCCCGCCCCTCTGGGGGTCACAGTGGGGAGCGATGCTCTGGGGGCAGCTTCGGGGTCCCTCGCGGTGTCCCCAGCCCCTGCCACAGCCAAGGAGCTGCTGCTGAGCTCCCAGAGCGGGGGGACCTCGTGCCTGGCAGCAGTTTGGGGGTGCTGCCATTCCCCGGGCATGTGATGCCCTTTCCGGAGGGCTCACGGCAGCAGCTGGCTCGGGGTCCCCAGCAGCTCCCCTGTGTTTGTGTCCTGTCCCCGCTCGGTCCCCGCAGCTCCTGGACCCCCCGGAGTGCGGCAATGGCTTCGTGGAGGCGGGCGAGGAGTGCGACTGCGGCTCGCTGGCGGTGAGCAGGGCCAGGGGCTGCTCCCCCCGCCCTGGGGGCTGCAGGGCTGCCAGGAGCTGATTCCTGCTGCTGTCCTGGCAGGAGTGTGCGAGGAGCGGCGGAAACTGCTGCAAGAAATGCACCCTGACCCACGACGCCATGTGCAGCGATGGGCTCTGCTGCAAGGGCTGCAAGGTGTGGGGCTGGGAGCGTCCAGTGGGCTCGAGGGGCAGGGTCCAGATGTGGATCCACCGGGGTCCTGTCCCGTTCCTGCTGAGTTGGGTTTGTGTCCCGGGCAGTACGAGCCACGTGGAGTGTCCTGCCGGGAGGCTGTGAACGAGTGTGACATCCCCGAGACCTGCACCGGGGACTCCAGCCAGGTGAGTGGGGCCAGGGGACACGGTGGGACACATTGTGGGGCCTTGTGCCACCACCCAACCTCTTCTCCATGTCCCCACAGTGTCCCCCCAACCTCCACAAGCTGGATGGATACTTCTGTGAGAACGAGCAGGTGAGTTCAGCCCAGCCCGACCTGGGCATATCCCCACAGGCTCCAGCTCTGGGCTTGTGCATGTTAAAAGTGCATTTGGGACTGTCCAAGGCCCTGCTGGACAGGACTTGGAGCAGCCTGGCCTGGTGGGAGCTGTCCCTGCCCATGGCAGGGGATGGAACTGGATGAGCTTTGAGATCCCTTCCAACCCAAACCAGTTTGTGACTTTTTGTCAGCAATCACAGCCACAGCTGAGCCATGCACACACACCTGTATATGGGTTTTGGGGTTTTGGGGGGCCCTGAGCCCCTGGGTGTGGGTTTTGGGGGTCCTGCTGTCCCCTGGCTGTGCACACATGTGGCTTCTGGTCCCTGCACCTCACAGCTGGGGCAGTGCTCCTGGGACCAGGCATGGGGGGGATGTGGGTGGGGGCTCATTGTCCCTGCAGCACCTCCCTGCAGGGCACCTGTGTGAGCCCCTGTCCAGCCTTGTCACCCCTCCCCAGTCCCCTGACTGCTCTCCTGTCCCCTGAACATCCTCCAGGATCCCTGACCCCTCTCCAGCCTTGTCACCGCTCCCCAGTCCCCTGAGCCCCCAGCCCTGACCCCTGTCCCCTCCCCGCAGGGACGATGCTACGGCGGGCGCTGCAAAACTCGGGACCGTCAGTGCAACGCGCTGTGGGGCCGCAGTGAGTGTTGGCCGGGGGCGGGAGGGGACGCAGGGGGTGATGAGCAGGTGACAATCGCTCTCTGCCAGGCTCGGCCGAGCGCTTCTGCTACGAGAAGCTGAACGTGGAGGGGACGGAGCGGGGGAACTGCGGGCGCGAGGGCCTGGGCTGGCTGCAGTGCAACAAGCAGTGAGTGACCCCTGTCCCCGCGGCCCCTCCCGGTGCCACCCGCCGCCCTGGTGACACCACCGCTGCCTTGAAGGGACGTCCTCTGCGGCTTCCTCCTCTGCGCCAACATCTCGGGCTCGCCGCGGCTGGGGGAGCTCAGCGGGGAGATCGCCACCACCACCTTCTACCACCAGAACCGCTACGTGGACTGCAGGTACTGTCACCGCGGGCACTGCCACCGCGGGCACTGCCATCACGGGAACTGCCACCGCGGGTGCTGCCACCGCGGGCACTGCCACCACCGGCACTGCCACCGCGGGCACTGCCACTGCGGGTACTGTCACCGCGGGCACTGCCACCGCGGGCACTGCCACCACCGGCACTGCCACCGCGGGCACTGCCACCACCGGCACTGCCACCACCGGCACTGCCACCGCGGGCACTGCCACCGCGGGCACCGGCACGGCTCGGCCCCCAGCGGTGCCCGTGTCACCGTGCGGCTGTCCTGGCACAGGGGCGGCCACGTGCAGCTGGTGGATGGCTCGGACCTGAGCTACGTGGAGGACGGGACGCCCTGCGGGCCCGGAATGCTCTGTCTCGACCGCAAATGCCTTCCAGCCACCGCCTTTAACTTCAGCTCCTGCCCCGGCAGCTGGGACGGGAAGATCTGCTTCGACCACGGGGTGAGGGGCGCGCCGGGGACAGGGGGACACCCGGGCACTGTCACGGTCGCGGCGGTGACGCCGTCCTCTCACAGGTTTGCAGCAACGAGGGGAAGTGCATCTGCCGGGCGGAGTGGACAGGGAAGGACTGCAGCGTCTACGATCCCATCCCGGAGCCGAAGCCGACGGGGGAGACGGAGCGATACAAGGGTCCGTGTGCCCGCGGGGACGAGGCTCCCTGCTGTCCCCAGGCCACACAGCCCGGGCTGTCCCGCTTTGTCCCCAGCCACACCGCGGCTCCAGAGTGCCCCCACACCCTGGTGCCGCAGCTCAGCTGGGCAGGGCTGGCTTTGTCCCCCCTCCCAGGTCCCCACAGCTCTGGGTCATGCCTGGGGCTGTGTCCCCATGTCCCCGCATCCCGTCCCCACTGAGGTGGGTCCCTGTGTTGGGTTTGCCTCCCTCCCGGGTCCCCACAGCACTGGGACTGCCCTGGGGCTGTGTCCCTGTGTCCCCCTGTCCCCTCCCCACTGACGTGTTCCCTGTGACTGGGTTTGTCCCCTTCCCGACTCCCCGTGGCCCTGGGGCGTCCCTGGGGCTATGTCCCCATGTCCTCTTCCCACTGACGTGTGACCCGTCCCCTCCTCCCTGTCCCGTCTGTCACAGGTCCCAGTGGCACCAATATCATTATCGGCTCCATCGCGGGGGCCGTGCTGGTGGCTGCCATCGTCCTAGGGGGGACAGGCTGGGGATTTAAGTAAGCAGCCACCGCATGGCTCGTCCCCTCTGCTGCTGTCACCGGCCACGTCCCCTCTGCACAGCGTCACCGCGCCAGGGCCGGGCCGTGCCCTGCCGGGGCACTGCAGTCCCCCCGGGGCTGGGCGTCCCCGCGGTGTGGCCTCTGGTCCCCTTGGCCCTGCCTGGCCCCCTGACCCTGCCTGGTCCCTTGTCCCAGCCCCTGCCTGCCCCCCGGCCCTGCCTGCCCTGCCTGCATGTGCCATTGGGGTGTCACTGTCACCCGGACCCCATGGCCGTGTCTGTCCCCAAGCATGGGGTGCTTGGGCGGGGCCCCCCGTGTGTGCTCCTGCCTGGCACTGGGACACTGCTGCTGCCTGTGGGACCAGGGACACGGGGTGGGGGCACGCACCAGGGGGGACAGCGGGGACACGGGGGTGGCACTAATGCTCCTCTCCTCTCCCCCTGCCACCCCCCCAAGGAACATCCGCCGAGGAAGGTACGACCCGGCGCAGCAGGGAGTGTAACCGTGTCCCCCCCATCGTCTCGTCACCGTCCCTGTCACCGTCACCGTCCGGCAGCCTGACGGCGTGGGAGCCCCCGGGCCCGTCTGTCCGTGTGCTGTGTGTCCGGCCGTGCTGTCTCCATCTCTGTGCCCCCAGGGCTGAAGGGCAGCAGCGGCTGGGGGGGCCTGGCAGCAGCCCCTCCCCCGGTGCTGGCTCATTTCAGCTCAGTGTCCCCCCATGTGTCACCCCCCTGTCACAGCCCCCCACTAAACGCACCCCACTTCTGTGTTGCAGGTCCGGGGGGGCCTGAGCGGGGCCGCTCCGCCCCACCCCCCCAGCGCCTCATTAACAGCAATTAAATGGGGCGGCGCTGCCGAGGGTCCGGCCGAGGAGGAGAGCGGGGGGGGCACCCGGGAGCGCCCCCCGGCCCCCCCGCAGCGCCACGAATGTACGGGGACCCCCGGCCCCCCGGGCAGGCGGCACTGGAGGAATGAATGTACCTGCGGGGCCAGCGGGAGCCCCGGCCCACCCCCCCTGCCCTCCAGAGCATCTTCCAGCCGGGGCCCTGGGACCCCAAAAGGCAGCCCAGTGTCCCCAGCACGAGGCCAGTGTCCCCAGGACGAGGCCAGTGTCCCCAGTACCAGGCCAGTGCTCTTCCCCAGTTCAGGGCCTGGAGTCGTGTCCCCCCCACCCAGTGCCTGGGCTGGGTCCCACGGGGGACAGGTCCTGCACCCCCAGATGTGCCTCCCCACCCCCCAAAGCAGCTCAGCAGCCCCGTGTGGGGTTTGTCCCCTCAAATTCTCCCCCCATCCCCCAAGCCATGGGACCCCGAAGTCTCTGGTAGAGAGACAGGCACCCACAGGTGGCAGCTCTGCCTCAAGGCTTCCCCCACGTCCCCAGCTCAGGCAGGTGAGCCCCAAACTGGTGACACTGGGGTTGGGGGGGACAGAAGGGCCCCCAGGGGGACCAGGGTACAGGGTGAGCCCTGGGCTGGGGACACAGGGCTTGCTGGGTGACACTTGTCACCCCAGCCCCAGGGCTTGTGGCACCTGTTCCCCCCGGACTGGCTGTCCCCCACCCCCATGGCAGGTCGGGGGGGACATCACCCTTTCCCTGTGGCACGTGGCACATGTCACCCTGCATGGGGTGGCTCTGCAGAGCCACTCAAAGCACAGCACCTCGGAGCACTGGGGGCCACGCTGGTCCCTTTAACCACTGGTGACACTCAGCATGGAGGGGACATCCCTGGTGACACTTGGTGACACATCGTAGTGTGTGTTTGTATGGATGGGGACACTCCTGGGGACACCCAGCACGGGGACAATGGGGGATGATACCTACTGTCCACGGCAGTGTGGGGGTGTCCCCTCTGTGTCCCCTCCTTGCCCAGAGTCCCTGCCCACCACCAGGTCCCTTTGCCATGGAGACAGAGTGACCAAGGGTGTCCCCAAGCCCAGACATGACCAAAGTGTGGTGGCACCCATCCTGGTGTGACAGCCCCTCTGGACACCCACGGGTGCTGTGGCTGTGGTGGCACCCCAGGGGACAGAGTGGGAGGTGACAGCAGGACAGGGGTGGCTGGACATCCCCTGGCTGGGATCTAGTGGTGGCTGCTTGTGTGACATTGGGCTGGGACACGTGGGGACCTGGGACCACCGTGGGCATCAGAGGTCTGGGATCAGCCCCCATCTCTATCACTGTCACCACAGTGTCCCCACAGCTGCCACAGCCACAGTGCCAGGGTGCTCCCTGCGGCGAGGGGACACCCCCTGTTCAGAGCAAGAAGCCACCATTGTCACTGGGTTTGGGGACATTAATATACATATATATATATATATAAATACTGGGATTTTTCTTAATGATTTTAACGCTGTCAGGGCGGGAGGGCCCGCGGCGGGGCGGGGGGCACCCGGTGCTTCCAGAGTCAAGACAGCAGAGCCCCCCCGGCCCCCGCTGCTCCCACGGGCCCGGCCCGGCCCGGGGACGGGCACAGCGGGGCGGGGTCCCCGTCCCCCGCTCCCCGCACCGCCGCCACCCCGCACCGCCTGCTCCGCTGCCGCCGGCCCGCCCGGCCCGAGCTCCCGCTTTGCACGCGCTGGAGCCGCCGCTCCCGGTTCGGCCCCGGCCGCCTCCTGCAATGTCGCAGAATTTATTTACAATAAAGATTTGGAAAACGATGGGACTCCGCTTGTCAGCCGCGTGGGGAGGGGGGGACGGGGCCAGGATTTCATCTGTGAGGATGCTCCGGTCCTTGCATCCCTCCAGCTCATCCCACTGCTGTCCCCCGTGTCCCACATTCCGCCCTGGCCTGTCCCCCACGACTGCCGTGCTGAGTCTGGCACAGCCGGTATGGCTCCAGCATGGAGAAGATGGCACATGGTGAGTGTCACCCAGCTCCCTCCCTGTCAGCTTTTGCCTGGCTGGGGACCCTGTCCCACCGTGGGGACCCGTGGCTGCTCCTCGTCCCATCACAGGGGTGCTCAGTCCCTGTGCAAGGACAGGACTCCATAGCTGTCCCAGCACGGGGACACGGCTCCATCGCTGTCCCAGCACGGGAACACGGCTCCATCGCTGTCCCAGCACGGGGACACTGCTCCATCCGTGTCCCAGCAAGGGGACACGGCTCCATCCCAGTCCCAGCACGGGGACACGGCTCCACCCCTGTCCCAGCACGGGGACACCGCTCCATCTCTGTCCCAGCGCAGGGACACCGCTCCATCCCTGTCCCAGCGCAGGGACACGGCTCCATCTCTGTCCCAGCACGGGGACACCGCTCCATCTCTGTCCCAGCGCAGGGACACCGCTCCATCCCTGTCCCAGCGCAGGGACACGGCTCCATCTCTGTCCCAGCACGGGGACACCGCTCCATCCCGGGGACACCACCCTCAGCTGAGCGAGCACCCTGGCAGCAGGGGATTGGGGACATGTCCCCAGCCCGCAGAGGGACCCTCGAGGACGGAGCACGGCACCAGCCCGGGGGGAGCTCCGCTGGGCAGCGCGGTCACCGGGCACGGCCGGGCTCGCTCCCCGGCACAGCCGCTCTCCTCGCACACCGGCCAGGAGAGGGCTCTCCCAGCACGGCCCACGGGCGCGCAGGAACCGCTCCGAGCTCCCCAGGACGCTGCAGGGCCACGCGTGTCCCCGCGGTGCCAGCCCCGCACGGGGGGAGCGCATCCCTGCTCGGGGTCCTGCGCTGCTCAGGGGTCACCACACCAGCGTCACCCCCCTGGGGGAGCCCTTCTCTGCCCGCCGGGGACAAGGGGCAGCATTCAGGACAATTCCTGCTGTGCCACCTCCCCCAGAGCCCCCAGAGTGGGGCTGGCGGTGCCCCCTCCCTGCGGGGCCCTGGAGGGACTCGCTCTGGTGTCCCCGGGGGTGGCAGGAGAACGCCCGGCCCCAGCTCCCGGCGGGGATGAGCTGAGCTCCAGCCAGGGCTGCTGGGGGTGCCTGAGCCCCTCGGGGTGCTGGGGGTGACTGGGCACCTCGGGGTGCTGGGGGTCCCTGAGCCCCTCGGGCTGCTGAGGGTGACTGGGCACCTCGGGGTGCTGCTCCCTCGGGAGGACACCCAGCCCTCTCTGGCTCCAGCCCACCTCATTGAAGCCGTCACCATCAGCCTCGTGCTCTGCCCCCGTGGCTGGACAGGGTGAGGGGTGAGCAAGAGGTTGTGGTTCCTCTGGCTGTGGCAGTGACCAGGGGGTGGGGGGGTCTGCACTGGACCTGCTGACCCCTGTGTCCTCCTGGCCAGGCCAAGGCTGGCAGCAAACGGGGCTGCTCCCCCCGGGGTGGCTGCAGGGGCAGCTCTGCACCCCGTGAGGGGTTTGATGCAGTTTTGCTCCATCCACAGCAGAGCTGTGCCACAGCGCGGAGTTATTTTGGGCTGGTGTCGAGATACCAGCGCGATGAGTGAGTCAGAAACATTCCAGATGCACTGGCTGCTTCTGAATCTTGAGTTATTCAAAATCTTCGGGGTCAGGAGGGCAAAAAACAGGAATTCAAGAGGGCCCAGCTGAGCCTGCTGCCCTGCAGGGTCACACAACACCCACAGCTCTTGATCAGGGCAGGGTTCCTCTGCCAGGAGCTGGGACACAAGGACACCACCGTGTGTTGAATGTGCCTGGCAGAAGGGAGATGGTCCTTGGCCAACTGCCCAGGGCCACAAAAGCTGCAGGAGGCAGCAGGTCTGGTGCCCAGAGACACACAACACCCCAGGCTGCCCTTTCTCTGCATCACAAACTTTCTTTTCCAGCTCCCCCCGTGGCTGCTCCAGGCACAGAGCATTCCTGCCTGTCCTCAAGCTCCTTCCTCCTCCTAATTCACTGGTTCTGTCAGGGACAGCCCCTGTGCTCAGCTCTGATCTCCACTCCTCACCCACCTGCCGAAGGTCAACCACAGAGCCCATGGGAGAAGCCACTCTCCTTTTCCTGTGCTGAAATCAGAGAATCGGGGAAGTGTTTAGTTGGAAAAGACCTCTAAGATCATTGAGTTCAACCACTCCCAGCACTGCCAAGGCCACCACTGCCCCCTGTCCCCAAGTGCCACATCCACAGGTTTTTAAACACCCCAGGGACAGTGACTCCACCACTGCCCTGGGAAGATGTGCCAATGCCTCAGCACCTTTCCAAGAAGCAATTTTCCCGAGATCCAGCCTAAACTTCCCCTGGCCCAGCCTGAGGCCATTCCCTCTCCTCCTGTCCCTGTTCCCTGGAGCACAGCCCGACCCCCCGGCTGTCCCCTCCTGTCAGGAGCTGTGCAGAGCCACAAGGGCCCCCTGAGCCTCCTTTGCTCCAGGCTGAGCCCACCCCCAGCTCCCTCAGCCCCTCCTCATCAACTCCTGCTCAAGACCCTGAACTTGAGAAACAGAATCCCAGCAAACCCCTCATTATTAGCAAACCCAAAGCAAGAAGAACCCAATGCCTCCCCCACGCTGTGTCTGTGCCATTGCATAATGGGAAACCCTCGAACCCGAAATATCCCTGCTCCTCTGGTTGTTGAAGCTCATGATTGACCATCTGGCTGCGATTTCCCAGCTCTAATCTGACGAGGCAGGAGCTGTTTTGGGGTGAGCACGAGGACGAAAGGCCCCGAGGAGTCCCCGGGAAGGTGTGGTGTGAGGATGTGCTTGTGGGTCCCAGGACGAGGGAAGAGATGAATCTGACTCCTTATTTCTTAGAAGGCTGATTTATGATATTATGATATTATATGATATTAAAAAGTGCTATACTAAAGCTATACTAAAAGAATAGAAGGAAGGATTTTCATCAGAAGGCTGGAAAGGAATGAATAATAAAAACTCGTGACAGACAGAGTCCAACACAGCTGGCTGTGATTGGTCATTAAGCAAAAACAACTCACATGAGACCAACCAAAGATGCACCTGTTGGTAAACAACCTCCAGACCACATTCCAAAGCAATCAGAGAGGTGATTGTTTACATTTCTTTTCTGGGGCTTCTCAGCTTCTCAGGAGAAAATCCCGGCGAAAGGATTTTCATAAAATATCCCAGTGACAGTGGTTGGCCAGGCTGGGGGTGCTGAGGGGGCTCAGGCTGCTCCCCCATCACAGAGCTGGGGTGTTTGGGGCACCTCAGGAGCACAGGACACATCAGATGGTCGGGAAGCACCTCTGCAGTGTGATGGGAAATGTGAGCCATGGGGGACATCCATGGATCCTCGGGGTTACCTCCCAGGAAAGAGCACCCCAAAAAGAGTTCCACAACCACGATTTGCCATGCAAATAAAAGGAAATTCTGAGCACAGAGAGGACAGTGGGATTGCAGCTGAGAAACCCTCCCAGGGCTGGCACCTGCCTGGCACAGAGCTGCCCCTTGGCCAGAACACTCACACCTGGAGTAACGGGTGCTCCCTGCTCCAGGAATGACCCTGGAACACAGCAGGGCTTCATCCAGCTGTGCCAGCTGTGATCCTGGTGAAAAACGAGAGAAGAGGGAGAGGGAGGGGGAGAGGTCACTCTGGCTCTCTCCAGAGTCCCAGCACAGTGTGCCCTGTGATGGAGCATCTTCACCGAGCCTCTCCAAGTCGAGGCCTTTATTTGAGACATGGAAAATTCAGGGAAATTGATGGGTTTGTCACCATGGAGAAGCTCAGCAGGAGGAGTATGCACACCTCAGGTGGAAGCAGATCTCAGCTCTGTCTCGCCTACGATGGGAATTTTGCTTTTTAGGCTCCAGATGGAAACAAGAAACAAACCCAGGCTTGGGGAAGAGGCCATTTGGGGAAAGAGGCTCTTGGTTCCACACGCCTTACGTGGAGCTGACACTGCACAGGGCACCCCACAATCAGCCAGGGGGGAAGGAGAGAGTCAGCACCCAGCTGCCAAGGCTCTGCCAAGCACAGCACAGCCACAGTGGAGGCGGCTCCACCTCTGGGTGCACCAGGAGGAGCCAGGCAGGCTGGGCTGGAAGGGATTAGGAAGAAGGGTCGCAGGAGCTTTAGCAAGGGCTTGTGGCAGCCTGGCAAACCCAGCAGGTCGTGGTGACTGCAGTGACCTCCCAGGCTTCCCCTGCTGGTTGTGCTGCTGAGCCACTCGGGCTGAGCAGAGACTCAGGAGATCGAGCCCATCTCGCTCCAGCCCCCTGCCAGGGGCAGGAACAACTTCCACTGGCCCAGGCTGCTCAGAGCTCCCCCCAGCCTGGCCTCGGACACTGCAGGGTTGGTGCAGCCACAGCTGCTCTGGGCAAGCTGTGCTGTGCCTTACCACCCCAGTAATAAAAACCTTCTTTCTTAAATTTAGTCTAAATCGATCCTCCTCCAACATAAACCCATCACCCCTCGTCCTGTCCCAACAGGCACCACTGAAGAGTTGGTCCCCATCCTCTTATCCCCTTGAGCACTGAAAATCCTGTGATAACACACCAGAGTTCAGGGAATTTGCAGGGGAAAGCCCAGATTATTCAGCTTTTAGGTAAAGACACCTGAGCTGAAACCTTCTGCTGACCCCTGACTCGATTTCTGCCAGCAGAGGGGATCCCCCAACAGAGAGAATAAGGACACCAGCAGAAACTCGGGCTTGCAAGGCTGCCCACAAAACAGACCCAGGTCCAACCCCAAATCACTTGTAGGGATTCTTGGAGCCTTGAGGAGCTCAGCGGGAGGGACCTGCCGAGGGCAGCCCGGCGTGGGAGGCTGGGGATGGAGCGTCCCGGGGCACTGAACGTCCAGAAAAGAGAAAAGGGAAGAGGAGCCGGGCCCCGAGGGCAGCTCAGGGACTGAGGAGGCGGCAGGAACAGCCCCACGGCACCGGGGACACGGCGGAATCCCAGCGGGAACCCCAGGGGGAATCCCAGCGGGAACCCCAGCGGGAATCCCACGGAGCCGCCCGGGGCCAAGGGGAGCTCAGGGGTCACAGCAGCGCCTGTTGGAGCCCAGGTGACCAGGGAAGGAAGGGAAGGGAAGGATTTCCACCAGCCCATGGCCCGCAAACAGGACTGAAGGCTTTGGTGTCCTTTAGCTCGGGCTGCGCGGATCTCCCGGGGAAAACGGGGGAAACCCAATTCCGCGGCCAGAGCGAGCAGCATTCCCAGTGCCCTTTAAGGAGCTATCTCCCGCTGCCAGGCGCTGCCTGCATCCCTCGTAGGTCTTTTCCAGCTCACAGCCCGTGTCATTCCAGGCGCGGGCCGAGCTCCCGGCTCGGTTTAACCCCTGCGCGGCCGCGGCGGAGCCGGCGTGACCCCAGTGCGAGCTGATGGAGCGGCGCGCTTTGTCACGGCTTGTCACGGTTCAAATCCCGGTCAGCGCAGCTCCGTGCGGTCCCGGGGGCCCCGGGATGCCGGGTTCACCCTGGCAGCCGAGCTCGGGCTCCCAGCGGGGCGGCGGCACCCGCACGGCCCGGCCGGAGGAGCGGCCGGGGAGCGGAGGTCGCCGAGTTAAACTGGCAGCTGACAAAGGGAGGGTTTGTTTTCCCATTTCCTGAGCTTTGCTTCCTAGTCCTTGAGAATTTAAATTCGCAGCTAGAATGAGCAGTTTGTTAAATCAGGTTTGAGGTCTCCCAAGGTCCTGGCTCTCCTCTCTGGGATGTCGGTGGTGCTGCAGCCTCCAGGTCAGAGAATTTTATGTAACTCTCTCCTCACCCTGCTCTGGCTATGGCACCTTCTCTGTGGTCTCCTTTCTTCACAAGGATCCTCCCCTTCCTTCACTGGATAGCCAAATACCCAAAAGGGCTAAATTTGAGCACCGCAGAGCATCCTAATGTAGTGTTCTGTCAAAAACCCAGCAGTGCCTTATGCTGCTGCATCCAGCTGGTCAAAAGGGAAGGCAAGAGGGGAAAAGGAACCAGATTTCAGAGGCAACAATTAAACCAGGATTTCATTTCACAGAGTCATTAATGTTGGAAGAGACCTCTGAGACCACCAAGCCCAACCTTGGACTCATCACCCCCTTGTCACCCAGGCCAGTGGGTGACAGTGTCACCCACCCACGGAGTGCCACTGAATCATTAAATCACACCCTGCTGAGCTCCTCCCCTCGAGCCATGGACTGTCCCCCTCCTCTGAGCACAGGGGACAAGCCCCAGGGACAGTGTGACCTCTTGGAGACACTGCCAAGGCAACTTTGGGGCACCTTGGCAATCCCAGGTTCTGGCTGAGCCGAGGGATAAGGCTCTTCCCCTTCCTGTGTCTCTCACCACAAATCCTTTCGGGTGAGGTGGTTGTTTTATTCCTGCAGAGCACCGTGTTCCCAGCAGCATCCACGAGCTCCTGGCTGCAGCAGGAGGGGATTCACTGCTCAGCATCCCCACCCTGGGCTCATCCTCTGCTCCCCTCTCTGTACCTCTCTCCCTGCACTCCACTCAATACTCATTTTTTCTGAGACACAGAGAGTGCATCTGGGTTTGTAGCACAGGAGGTTCTCAGCACTGCCAGGCTGCCCTGACCTGCCCAGCCCCAATCTCCTCACTCACAACAGTTCTTACCTGTCTGCAGCACAGCACTTCTGGTCACCAGCACCTTTCCTGGCACTGGAAGGGTCCCAAACTTCCCACTAACTCTCTCGAAGGCAGCAGCACCTGCAGGAGACCTGGAGATTATTATATTATGTATATTATGTAGATAGCAGATAAATAAAACCATAAAAATCAGGCTGCTTTGTGTTGAAAAGACCTTTTTAAAGAACATCCAGTGCCACTCCTGCCATGGCAGGCCATTCCCCCTTGCCCTGCCACTCACAAGGGCCCTGGTGTGTTCCCAAAGCTCTTTTCAGCACAGAACAGGCTTTTTTAAAAATTTGTTGGTCATGGTTTTTCAGGTGATTTCAATTTCATCAAAAATGTTATGACAAGTCTGGCAAGCATTCACAAATGGGAACATCAATTTTCTAAGATAAATTGATAATAAATCAATTTTTCAGGGGAGGAAAAAAAGAAATAACTCCCTTCAGCCATTATACATCTTTAAATGAGGGTAAGACAAGAGCTGAGGAGCCACCCTGGTGCCTCCCAGCACTCCCAGCACACCAGTGCTTGTTTGCTGGCTGAAGGAATCCCATCCATCAGCAGGGATCCTGAGTGCCATGGGAGCCCCCCGAGGAGTCTCCTGGCTGAGCACACTCCAGACAGCCCCCAGGAGTGCTTCACCCCGAGATCACTCACCTCTGCTGGGGAAAAGTGCCTTCCCTGCTCTGCTCCTGCTCCTGCTCAGCCACGTTCACCCCACAGGGGGAATCCAGGCTTGGGCAGCCACAGTCACAGCTCAGGCACAGGAGAAGGGCTCGGTGCCCCCTCCCCAGGGTCCGCGTGGAAGCAGCCACGGGGGCTCCACTCCTGTACCCTGTGCAATAAAAACAACAGGGAGGAGGACAGCAAAACCTGGCCTGCACAGAAATGGCTCCTAAGCCCCCAAAAGCCCTGTTCAGATGTCTTTAAATCCTCCTTCCAAGGCGTTTTGCCCAGCTATCAACATGGAATTTACACAACAGCGATAATGTCACGCTGCAGAAAACAAAATGTCATTTCCCCAGCAATGATGAACTGGTATTTGGAGCCTCCTCTGATACACAGAAAATGAATGACAATTTCCCTGGGAGCAGAAGCCTCCAGGCTCCTTCCCCTGGTGCTTTGGAGGGTGGATTACAGCGAGTAATGGATTAACAGAACATCTTTTAACTCAATGCCCTTCAGGAACTGCTCCACAGTGTCCCATTCACAGGCATCAGGCACTGAGCACACCTCAATGAACAGCTCCTTTGGATGGAGCCTCACAGCAGAAAATTGTGTTCCTGAGACCAGGAATTCCTGAATTATTAACAAATCAAGCTACAAGAATGTAACACACCTCTACACAAGCAGCTACAAAAGCGTAGCTGAACTCCAGGTAGGAACACTGAACGTTAACAATATTTAACACCCAACCCATGCCTCCAAAGGGAAAATCACTGTGCAGAGGGCATCTCGTACTGGCAATCCCTTACCCTCAGCTCCCAGCAGAGGAAAGCACGTGGAGCTGTCAGCAGGCACCACAAAGGCTCCTCTGGGATCACGTCTAGACGTGTGCTGCTGGGAGAGCTCCTCAGGCACCCCAGGCATCTGCCCGGGGCTGGCAGATGTGACAGGGACCCCTGGGAGCTGCTTTGCTCCCTCCTGGAGCAGCATCTGGAGGCTACACAGACACCCAGGGGCACCTCCAGCAGCTGTGCACATCTGCCCGGGGCGCTGAGCCGAGCCTGCAGCGCGTGTGTGACCCCAGCTCTGACCTCTGCTGCTTCTCTGGAGCACAGGATCAAACACAACCATCTCAGGAGGGGCTTCTACCAGACCACTGCCCCCCAAATGTGTCACCAGGGCAGGGTACTGGGGCTGGACCCACTTTTTCTCTCACTTTAGCCGTGGTTAAAATAATTTCAGTCCTTCTCACTGTGAATTCGCTGTTCAACAGAAGCTTCTGACCCTAAAACCACCAGGGCAAGGCTGGGCTGGGGCCTGTGGCTGCCTGCAGGGACTCACCCGGGGACAAAACCGTGTGTGTAACGATTGCAGGGGGCCTGGGAGCAGCAGGAGCCCAGATCCCGGTGGTCCCTGCCCTGGAAGCTGTGCTGGCCCAGACCTGGCCCCTGTTATCCCTGCACTGGAAGCCTGGCTCAGGCTGGGGCTGCCCTTCCCAGGCACGGAGCTGGCAGAGGCATTCCCTGGGCAGCCTGTGGGCTGCTCGGGTGCCCTGGCAGCGCAGAAAAGAGAAATTGTTGGTGCTGGAGCTGGCCTGGGTGGCCAGCACCCCTCCTGCCCAGCAGCCCGGGAGCAGGGCAGCCCCGCAGCCCTTTCCTCCCTCCGGACAAACAGCCCTTGTTCCAAGCCCCGGAACAAACCCAGCTCCCTGCCAGCTGCGGGCAGGACAAACACTCCCTGCCTCCTTCCGCAGCCCGAGATCGGGCTGGCAGCGAGGGGACAGCAGGGACACTGAGCGGAGCCACCCTGTGAAGGCACAGCCACCAACTGGGGCAGCAAATCCCGCCCGGGTCACTGGGCACGCCCGCCTGCTCCTTCATATGCAGAAATGCAGATTTCCCTCTTTTCCACCCTTTCCGAGGTCTGACTTCTCAACTTGGTGGGTTTTCCCTTTTCTATTTCCCTCTTTTCCACCCTTTCCGAGGTCTGCCTCCCCAGCTTGGTGGGTTTTCCCTTTTCTAATGCCATTGTTCTCACCCCTGCACAGGTAATTCTGAGCCGACTCTTTATTGACATAAACAAGATCACATCCATAAAAATTCTAAACTGTGGCTCTAAGACAAATTAAATATCCCCCATATTCTATTGCTGGAAAAAAGAAGCCATCTCACTCAGACTGGAGTAATCCACTGCATTTAATATAATTTTTTTTTTTTTCCAAACCCAGAGAATGTCACCACAAATCCAAATTCCATCCAGCATTTTTTGTCCCCAAGTCTCTCCTGGATGTTTATTTCAAAATGGTCTAAATTAAGCCAAAGCAAGAACATTTTAAAGCAAATTATTGTTTCTTCAAAAGGAAAAACAAAGTCTGATATTCCAAAACCAGCCACAGCCAGAACAGAGCTGGGACAGATCTCATGACCAGCAACACACTCTCAGCTTCAACACAAATGTGCACTTTGTACACAATGAAAGCGAAAATAAAAAGCAGCAACAGAAACAACTCCATTACTTGGGATTTTCAGAATGAATCCAGCACTGAGATTGGAATATTGTGGACACTCTGCTCATGAACAGGGATTTACTGGATTTACAGGACTGCCCTGAGGCAGCAGCTTCACACAGGTCATTAACCGGGAAACAACACAAAACCAGGGAGCCACAGGTGGGAGCCTGCTTTAAGTCCTCGATAGGAATTCGCTATAGTTTGGGAAGAGAGCAGTGAGAAGGATTTTCCCTGCTCTCACTGGGGAAAGGCTGTTCCCAAAGCAGCACACGGGGTTAAATGTCAATCTGGGACCCTGAACAGGGAAACTGAAGTGCTGGGGGTGATGGGCACTGTGGCCACCAGCCCTGGCTCTCTCCAGGCTCCAATGTCTCTCCCTTGTATTTTCACACCTGGTTTCCACCCAGCTCCCCGGGCACACTCAGCTCACTCTGCTCATCACTGTGACTTTCTTCAGGCCGGTTCAGTGAGAGGAGCACAACTGCTGAGCTGCCCTGGACCACACAGCCAGTCCCAGCTCACTGGGCCAGCCCTGCCCACATCCACTTGCCACACACGTCCAGGGTCACTCTCACTTCCTTGGAGACACCACCCTGGCTCTCCTCCACCTGCTCCCCGGAGCAGCCAGGGGTCAGTGCCACAGGCCAGGGGGCAATTCCCTTCCCAGAGTCCCCACAGTTCCAGAGGGGCTCCCACGGGGGCTGTGCTGGCTCTGGGCACAGCAGGGGCTCTCCAGGTTGCTCAGGGATAGTCTGGAGCCATGCCTGTCCTGCCTGGTGTCCCAGAGGGAAAACAGCAAAACAGCTCAGCACAACACCCGTTCACAGGAGGTGCTCGGGCAGAGGGGAACAGCAAGGACATGCTCATGTCCCCGGAATGAATTTAATGTGGGTGCTGCCCCTGGATGTTCTGAGGGACAGGAAGAGGGCAGGGATTTATCTGTGTCCTCCATGGAGCCTCACTCTTCATCCCTCACTCCTCCCAGGCTGCCCGGAGTAGCTGTGTCTGCCCCTGCATCCCTGGAAGTGTCCAAAGCCAGGCTGGACATGTCTTGGAGCACCCTGGGATAGAGGAAGGGGTCCTTGCCCATGGCAGGGGGTGGAAGGAGATGCTCTTTAATGTCCCTTCCCACCTCAAACATTCTGGGAGGAATCCTGCTCCTGACTCAGCTCTGATGAGGGACAGAGGTAGCCTTGAAACAGAACAGTCCTGCTTGAAACAGGCCCCCAAAAGATATTAAAATGCATGGAGACCTGAAAAAAGAAAGGGAGCAGAGCAAGGTCCTGAATCCCTTATAAATAGCAGCAGAAAGCAGAGACATTTATCAGTGTCTCTCCCAGCCGAGCCGGCTCCTTGCCAGAAAGACAGAGCCAAAGGCATCAGTCCCTCACTCCCCTTCTGCTAATTGTAAATTCAAGTTTAATGCCAAACCCACAGAATGCCAGATCGGACTGGTCTCTCAAGCAGAAAGCTAAATTATACATATTGCTGTGTCTGAACAAAACTTGGACAGCATGGAAGGAAGAGGGGTCTGGAATAAGGCAGAATCATTGATATTCTGAGGGGCTGAGACTCCCCAGGCAGCTGGTGTGTGCTGCTGCAGGAGAGGGAGGGATTCCACAGTCACACAGACTCCATCTGACCCCATTCGTTTGGAAAGCACAGGAATCCTCCCCAAAAGGTACCACTGCCTGCCCTTGGGCACAGGGTGTTACATAACAGGAGGCCTCACAAAGTTCTCTTCCCTTCACTCTCACAGAAACACGTGGAT
Organism: Pyrgilauda ruficollis; assembly: GCF_017590135.1. Lineage (NCBI taxonomy): Eukaryota > Metazoa > Chordata > Aves > Passeriformes > Passeridae > Pyrgilauda > Pyrgilauda ruficollis. The sequence continues at coordinate 561,990 of NW_024514654.1, read as the reverse complement.
TTACTGGATCCAGTCATTTCTATTCAGTTTTTTTCTGGATGTTTTGCAGGAATTTGAAGTGTCTCCTCCCTCCTGTTGCACAAGGTGTGTGGGGAGCCCTGAGCCTCCTCTGCCCCACAAGTGGCACTCCTGCTCCCTACACCTACATACACACACACACACACCTACACACACACACATTTTTCCTATTAGTAATTTTCCATAGAGGAAAGAGCCTGTAGGACACAGGAGGTTATGGGATGACACTTCCAGGTTGCAAGCAGCACATTAATTTAGTAAAGAAGCACCATTGACAGAGGTTTCCCAAATCTTTCCCCACCCATGAGCTGCCCGGAGATTCCACTTCTGCATGTTCAAGGCACTTTGGAAACGCAGCAGAGAAAAGTTTTATAAAAAGTTTTACTTGGAAAACAAGGAAGAACAATGACATAACTGCAGACAACAATAATAAAATTAACAAAATGCTAACGGCTATCCATTGCTTTGTCCTTGTTGATATAAAAAGTGTAACATCAGATCCAGTGTACAAATACAAAAAAAATTGTGCATAATAAATGTACTATAATACTGTACATACAGCATAAACCGTTCAATGAGAATGAATTAAATATACCTATTTGTCTCCTGACTTGGAAGACAAAAGAATAAAGTTCTAAAGTCCTAGAGTCAGTGTATAAACCTTTTCTGGGGCTGAATCACGAGCCAACGGTATCCCTGAAAATCAGCAGAGTCAAATATTCCCTTAATGGAAGCCATTATTCATGGGACTGCTGGTTATGATAAACTAGGGGAAAAAAAACACAGCCTATCAACTGAGTCAACGTTAAATCCAGACCGAGTTCTTCCCATCTCCTGACTTGCTACTGGCACTGCTTTTGTTTGAGCCCGCTTTGGATTTCTTCCCTCTGGAACTGCTGGGGTTGTTTTGGTTGTTGTAAGCCTGGATGGCAAGGTCCAGGCGGTCCTGAGCCACTTTGATTTCCCTCTGCAGGATCTCCAGGTCGGTGGGAATGTTGCCTTCATTGCTGCCGTACTGCTGTTCCTGAGCTATGTTGGCTTTGTTCTGCTTGTAGGCCATCTTGGCGTTGGACAGCTCCGTGCACTGCATCTGCTCCGGCTTCAGCGCGATGTTGTAGCCCGGGGGAGCCGACGGCGTGTTCCAGGTGAAGGGGTAGTTAAAGGTCCCAGAGTCAACCAGCTCCTTCTTCTTGGCATTCAGCGTGTCCCGGATGGTGCCAAAGCCCAAGTGCAGCATCTCCCAGACGTTGAGGAGCAGACACATGCAGCTCACCCCGTACATTATCAGCAGGAAAATGGTCTTTTCGGTTGGTCTGGAAATGAAACAATCGACGTTGTGCGGGCAGGGCTTCCTGCTGCACACGAACACGGGGCTCACCTGGAAGCCATACAGGAAATACTGCCCCACCAGGAAGCCAACCTCAAACAGGGCCCTGGCCAGGAGCTGCAGGACGTAAATCCTCATGAGCCCGTCCTCCCGGATCTGCCGCCGGCCGTCGTGCTTGGCTTTGGCAGGGCTCTGCTTCTCTTTACTCTCGCGGGCGCTCTCCACCTCGATCTCCGGGTACATCATCGGGTCTTCCTCGTGGTCACCCTCAGCTTCCTCCAGGCCCCGGTGCTGTTTCCAGCGGATGGGCAAGCTCCTCCTCCTGGCTCTCCTGCTGGCTTCGCTGTGCTCCACCATCCGGGCGATTTTATGGATGGCATAGCCTAAGTACAGCACAGAGGGAGTGGCCACGAGAATGATCTGGAACACCCAGAACCTGACGTGCGAGAGAGGGGCGAAGGAGTCGTAGCAGACGTTCTCGCAGCCGGGCTGCTCCGTGTTGCACACAAACTTGCTTTGTTCGTCATAATAAATGGATTCTCCTCCCACAGCAATTAGGACAATCCGAAACACAATCAACACTGTCAGCCAGATTTTGCCAACAAAGGTTGAGTGGTTCTGGATCTCCTCTAACAGGCGGGTCAGAAAACTCCAACTCATGGTGGTCAAATGAGTTTATCTAAAAAACAAACAGAACCCCCAAATATTTATGAGTTTATCAGCTCGAGCCTAAATGGTTCAAACTCAACCAAGAGAGTCTGAAAACTTGACTTTTACACCCAACACACATCCATGTTTGTGACCACCACCTGCTATCGGGATCCAGCTGCCAGAATTTGCTTGAAGATCCTACGTCTCCTCCGCAGGCTTTTGAGGAATCTGCTGTAAGAAAAAGTAGCAGTTCAGTATAATTTCATTTAAAAAGTGCTCCCAAAGCTACTCCCCAGCCCGAGACAGAGACATGGATGTCACAGGTTGATCAAAACATTTAAAGTGAAAGCTGAAGACTCCAAAACACAGTTGATGGGAAGACAAGCGCCCATGAGATTTTTGGGTGCTGTTGGCCACATTCCACCACTGACAAGAGGATTTATTTTAATTTGTTAAAGCCTGGGCTGGTAACCATGGTCTCAGCCACAACCCATGGGACAGACACACTGTTGTGTCCAAGGGCAGTACCAGCTGTCCTCATTCAGGAAGGGATGGCCCAGCCCGCCTGTGATGCAAAGGCAGGGCAACCTGGTGGCCTGAGCAGTGTCACCCTGCAGGGCCAGCCTAAGGACAGGGCTGGGCCAAGGAATTCCTAACTATGCTCCAACCATCCTGTGGATGGATTTGGGTCCAGCCCCTCTGGGAGGCTCAAAACCTTCCTCCCAGGTTCAGGAAAGATTTCAGTGTGGATTTTGTAATGAAAACCTGGCTAGAAAGAGTTACCTGTCAAAACTTTTAGAAGAGCTGCTCCACAGCAGTGAGTGGTAGGTGGCTGAGGGGAGAAGGGACGGCGCTGGCAGGAGCTGAGCGAGCCCGGAACTGCCGGGGCTGGCCACGCTCCCGAGCGGGGCTGGCACAGCATGCCAGGGGCAACCCTGCCAAATTCCAGTGCCTGCAGATTCCAGGTTGCCCAGAGAAGCTGTGGCTGCCCCTGGATCCCTGGAAGTGTTCAAGTGTTCCAGGTTGGACTGAGCTTGGAGCAACCTGGGGCAGCAGAAGGTGTCCCTGCCATGGCAGGGGTGGCACTGGATGGGCTGCAAGGTCCCTTCCAACCCAAACCATTCCAGGACTCCAGGATAAATCTGCAATCCTAACAGTAAAAATCCCAGCCTTGGAAACTCCTGTCTGGCAACACTTTGAACAAACCCCAGCAACACTGCAGGCCCTCCTGGAGCTCCAAGGAGTGAAACTGATAAAACACAGGAAGAACTGTTGGACACTGTTAGAGCAACAGGGGATGAGGCATCTTTAAGACTTTTGATGATGTCAAGTATCAGTTTGACACAAAGATTATTAAAAGAAATTATTACATCAGAAAAACATTTGGTGACAGATCCTTGTCAAAGCTCCAGTCAAAGCTCCAGCACTCTGATCTTAACCTGAAGAAATTGTTATTCTTCAAGAATTAAAAAGTCTTATTCTTAAGAATTCTTATTCTTAACCTGAAGAAATTCCAGGAGACTGGAGGAAAACCAGTACTTGGAACTATTCAACTTCTTCCACGTAACTACAGAGTTGTTCATAGGCAAAATAATGAAATGTGAGGAGATGCAAGCATGCAGAATTAAAGGATATCAATGTGATCTCCCTCTGGTGGAACTCAGTGTTTCACTGAAAAGCCAAGAGCAGGGATATGGTGTGGATGGGGTGTGCAGGACATTTGATTTATCACTTTATGACAGTGGGAGAAAAAAAATTAGCATAGGAGAGTATTAAAAAAGGCCATATTAAGTGATCAGAAGTAACAAAAGTCTTGACAAATGATTCCCATATTAGGCCCAAGATCAGTTCCACAATTACAGCAGTTCTGAAAATCTCTGGCAGCCAGGCTGATCGTCCTAAGCTCAACTGGGGACTGGCTGCTGACAAAATGGGCTCATGGGACATGAGTTTTCAGGCTGGGAACTGGAGATGAGAGTCACCAGTACAGGAAAACACAGATTGCTGGGGAGGCTGAGGCCTCCGGAACAGCCCCAGTGCCTGAACCACACGCAGGGCAGCTCAGGACCAGCAGAGCAGGGTTTTGTAACAGGGGGAGAGGCTGTGGGTGTCAGTTAACAGGGAAGGGAATGAGGCCCCTGAAGGTTCAGGGTCTCAGGGAGAGCTGCTGACACAGTGCAGGTGATGGATTGAGCCCTGGCTGTGTCACTGCAATCAGCGGCCAGGGGCTGATCTTACCTCCTTGTTAGCGAGACAGCCCCGGGCGCCTGCGGCTGCATCCTTCAGCAGTTGCTCCAGCATCAGAGAGTGGGTACAGGAGGCTCAAAACCAGCTGAGGGACAGGGAAGACGCCTAAAAGTGAGAGATTTACAAAGATCAATTTGTTTAGCTGGGAAACATAGGGGGAAAATGAAAGTGAATCCCAACAGCAACGTGTCAGGATCGTGATGTGCCATCAAAATTACCAATTAGGACAAAAATGCCCAGCCCTCACTCAGGTGGGCAGGCCACCAGCACTCAGCCCTGAAGGACATGTTTGAATCAGATGTGTTCCACAGATAACAGCTTTTAGAGGTGCATGCAATCTTCCCAAGGCTTCCATCCAAGCTCCCCTTCAACACAACCCTGCTGCCATCATTCCAGGGAGCACTGGCTGAAATAACACATTTTTAACAAGCAAAGAGACCAGAGGTTCCAGTCCCATTGCAGCTCCTTTCTGCAGCAAGGGCTTGGCACCCCCATTTCAGAAAGGCACCCAAGAGCAGCTCTGCCACTCAGGTTCTGTGTTCGTGGGAGACAGTGCTTCAGACACCCCACATTCAGCATTTCCCACTCAGATTTGGGGTCCAGATGAGGGGCACATGAATCTGGGGGTCCTGCACGTGCCTGAGAAGGGCAATGGGCAGCAAAGGCAGGTGAACCCCACATCTGGATCAGGAGGTTAACAGAGGAGAGGAACCCCAAAACCCCTCTCCCACCACACTGCTCTGCCCATCTCATCACCCTGGGCACCGACAGGACAGGCATGTCCACACTGACACCTCGTGATTCATCAGCTAAAAAAGAGACAAAACCAAAGGAGTTTAAGAGGCTAATTCTTATTCACTGAAAATGTCAGGGCCACACTTTTCACCGAAAGCAAACTACTAAGTAAATTTGAAATTAATTAAACACTGTTGCCAATGTAAATTTGGAGTAACAGCAGGAACCACCCTTTAAATTTTCATATAGTGTCACATTCCTCAGGAGTTAAGGACAGGGAAGCTTGAAATGAGTGCAGATTTCAGTAAGAGAATCTTTACTTTTAGACAAGCTGCTACCTCCTATCTAAGAAATTTCTTCAAGGTACATGCCAGCTTTTCACAGTGCATTTTCTACCTGCAGACAGGTACCAAAAACAACCCAGGAATCATTCCTGTGATTCCCAACCCAAATTCCACCAGCTGTATCAATGCACAGAGTGCCAGACCTATGTTCAGACATATGCTGGGGCTCCCACAGCCCTGGGATGCAGGAGGATTTACCCAACCTGTGGTTAACAACCAGGACCTGCCAATTAGTGGGTCCTGGCTGTGCAGCTCTGAAGCTGCCCAAGAGTTGATTCTCTTTGCCAAGAAAGTGTCACTTTGTCTATTTAGTCCTAGTCCTGAGCAGAGCTGCTGGGACAAACATGGGACGACCCAGGAGCAGGCAAAGAACTTCCTGGTCTTTAAGGAAATGTTTTGGTTCAAGTAAAATGACAGTCATTAAGTCTTGGAAAGGTTCAGCCCATCCAAATTCAATGCAGTACAAACCCAAGAACTTCCAAGTGGAATTCCGGTGCTGTCCTTCCGTTGTGTGGGATCAGCCAAGGTTAGAGGGGCACATTCTGCCTCTCCTCCACGTGCTGCAGCACCCAGACACATCCCAGTAACCTTCACCCAACGTACACCCACGCGCCTGCATCTGTTGTTTCTGGCAACATTTAACTCAATAATTTTCCAATGTTTGAAAGAAAAGTCTATGGACACTGACACGCATCTGAGAAAGGCAGAATGTCAGCAATTTCAGCTAATTTAAGTCATGCCAGAAAGTGCACTTGAGAGAGACTTTCATTTCTTGTATTTGTCATAAGTTCATTTCAGCACTTCCAGCGGAGGAGGCTCCTTGGAGCGGGCAGGATCCATGATGAAATATCAGGAGGCTTATCTCTGACAGTGGGCTGGCTCCTGAATTAAAGCTTTGCAGGCGCTGACATCCAGAGAGAATGAAGAAGAATTTGGAGCAGGTACATGAGAAAAAAGAAATCAGCTTCAGGTGAAGAATTTCTGGAGTTAACACAGCTGGTGTTCACATACAGCCAGGGAATGGCCCCTCACGTGTGTCGCCTCCTCTTCCCAGCCCATGGGGGGTTGGCTATGAATTTAAACATTTTAACATTCAAATTTTCACCTCCTTTCAGCTTTCTCCTCAAACAGCAACAACCTCCTGCCACCCAGGGTGGGAAGAACTGCACCGTGGAGCAGCAGTTACTGTAAAATGCTCCAAATCCAGCCCTTGGATGGGACAGGGACAGCAGTGGGGCAGGAGGAAACTAAAACACTCCAGCAGTGTCCCCATTCCCCTGAGATGGAGGGCACCTGGAGGGCAGGACAGCCAGCACCAGGTGGGTGTCAAGGCAGCCTCATTCCAGGCTGTCGAATCCCAAACACCTTCGGAACCATCTCCTGGCCTTGTCTTGGCACAGCCTGGGCTCAGCCCAGTGCAAACTGGAGCCCCTTGACTCCAGCCCAGTGCAAACTGGAGCCCCTTGTCTTCATCCCAGTGCAAACTGGAGCCCCTTGACTCCAGCCCAGTGCAAACTGGCAGCTACACCCAAAGCACCTGAGCAGGAGGGTGCAGGGAGTGCTGGTTTGGTTCAGCACTAGGCAGCCTGTGAGGATCATGGAGCTGGACTGCAGATCCATGTGAATCCAGTCCAATCCAATCCAAGCTCTCCTGTGATGTTTCTGTGGTACCAGGACTCAGTTCATGTCATTCCATCAATGCCAGAAGTGGGGCTGGGCACAGCCTCAGCATGTCCAAGGATGGCACCAAGCTGAGGGCACAGCTGATGTCCTGCAGGGAAGGGATGCCATTCCCAGGGATCCTGACAGCCTGGAGAAGCAGGCCCATGGCAACCTCGTGAACTTCCACAAGGCCAAAGGGAGGATCCTGGATCTGGGCTGGGGCAACCCCCAACAGCAGCACAGACCTGGGAGGGGGGATGGAGAGAAACCCCGCATGGAAGGACCTGGGGATACTGGAGGCTGAAGAACAGGATGTAAACCTGCAACAGTCCAGAAATCCAACTGCCCCCCAGGCTGCATCCAAAGCAGCGGTGGCAGCAGGCAGGGGGGAATTCTCTGGAGCCCCCAGCATGGGACAGACATGGAGCTGTTGGTGGGAGTCCACAGAGATGCTCCAAGGGCTGGAGCACCTCTGCTGTGGAGACAGGCTGGGACAACAGGGGTCATTCAGCATGGAGAAGGGGAGACCATCCTGTGACCTTCCAGTACAAATGGAGCTTGTAAGAAAAATGGGGACATTTTATCAATGCCTGTAGTGACAGGACAAAGGATAATGCTTTTAAACTGTGAGTGGGCATGATTAGATGGGATGTTGGAGATACTCTACCATGAGAGTGGGCAGGCCCTGGCACAGGGTGCCCAGAGCAGCTGTGGCTGCCCCTGGATCCCTGGAAATGTCCAAAGCCAGGCTGGATGGAGCTTGTCTAGTGGAAGGTGTCCCTGCCCTTTGATGGTAGGAGTGGTGGAGGGTCCCTAAATTTTTATATTTCACCAGCACCTCCTCAGACAAGGCTTCGTAGCCTCAAGGCAGTTGTTAAGGAAAATGAATATATCTACAGAAGACTTTTTTCCTCCCTAAACTATGTCTTCCCAGGTCATGCTAATAAAATTTGATTAATTTAGTAATGATTTATTTGTTTTGTTTTGTTTTTAAGCAGTTTAAAAAGACATGTGCTGAGCAGGGAAAAAAAGAAGAAATGCATGGCAATTCTGTTGTTAATCAAAAGAGGTTTCATGCTGCATGAAAGTAAAATTGGGCCCACAGGCTAATTAAAATAGTATTTGAATTAGGATGAATGAATAATTAGCATTATTCATTCAGATCTCATTTACATTGAAAAGTAAGAAATTACATGATTTACAAGTACTTTTGAGGAAGCATGGGAGTTCTTTTTTTTTTTTTTTTTTTTTTTTAACCTGGAAAACAAGTAAGACTTTACTGCTCAAGAAAGCAGAGAGCCGTGGTCAGACCTGGCACTGGAATGGGGCCAACACATCCTGAACCCTGGTGAGCGTTGTGAGCGTTGTGCTGATGCCACCTGCATTCCCTGAGCAGCAATTCCAGTGTCCATTGTCCTGAGTGACCCAAGAGCAAGGATGTGGGGATACCCCTGGGATAAGAGAACTCACAGTTAACACCCTTCTATCCTCTGTGAAGGAAGTGAGTTCAATCATCACCAATTTGACTCCTATTTTCAGTAATAAAGATGAAAAGGAATAAGAAGAGTGCACTGAATTTTATTTTTAATCTTATAGAATATTTGTGAAGGAAAAGACTGTGACTTTTTGGAGAGCACACTGCTCTTTCAAGTAAATCCTCTGTCATCTGGCAGGGCTCACGTGGCAACAGCAGAGAATGGTTTGGAAAAAGCCACAATGTCAATGTCAATTTGGAAACCATTTCTGAATGGTGCCTTCCAATCCCAGGCATGCTAACAAGGCTCCGCTGATTCCCAGACCAATCCCCCGAGTCTAAAAAACCCCACGCTGAATTATGAGACCACAGATCCTGTGTGGGATATAAATAGAACAGGAAAATATGGGTAAGAGGTAGGGATATAATAAGATTCTTGCGCTGTCAAAAAAATAAAGATGTCAAGTACGTATCTTTTTGAAAATCAACATATACCCACCCGAGCATTCAGCTTACAGATAAACTGGAATTTGCAGCTAAGACATGAACCTCCGGTCGCCTCGGCGTGCCCTCTAGGTACTGCTAACATGGGAAGCCAAGTGACAATTTTAGCAACACTCCCCCGCAGTGACAAAATTCAAATGAAATCACGACGTGTTTTGTGCTGGCCCAAACCAGCTTTTGCTGCACCTACAGCAAGCGTGCTGCTGCGGGAAGCAGCGTGTGCAGGGCGGGCACCCCGGAACGCGCGGGTCCCGGCGGGGCACAACGAGCACAGGACGAGCTGAGCCTGGCTCGAGTTCATCTGAGAGCAGGAGCCTGCAGTGACAACAGGCTCCATGGGAAATGGACACTGGGCTGTACAGTCTCTGTCACCTCATGAGATTTTTGGAGGCCTGTTGTGGGGTCTGTGTCAGGCTGAATCCCTTCACACACGCTCAGCAATCAGCATCCCTTCCGAAGGATGGGAATGAGGTGTTCCAGCTCAGAGACTGGGAGAATGAGCTCCCAGTTTGGCACTTCTTGGAGCCTAACACCAGCCTGAGGCTGCTCCTCACAGCCATCCTGCAGATCCAGGTATCAGGAGGCAGAAGGAGCCCCCAGGTGATGGCAGCGCTGCGGTGATGTGAAATGTGATCAAGGAGGAAACGAAGTGGTCAGAGACCTGTGTGCTGCTTCAGCCTGCACTGAAACCCCAGTTCCCTGGGCAGCCTGGGCCACACCAACACCAAACCCTGGGGATCAGCACAGTGCTGGCACAGGAGCCTGCAGCAGGAACAAATCCCCTCCTCCACAACCTGCTGGCAGATGAGGAATAGTCCAAGGAAGGGCTACTGCAGCTCAGAACCAACCCAGTGTTTACTCCACCAGTGCTTTCCTCTCCCATCTCCTCCAGCCTCACACATCTCACAGCTCTTCTCCACCACAGTTTAACCCCACTAAGCCCAGATGGTTTGAGCAGTTCCTGCAGGAATGGGCTCCTGCAGCACTGGCAGGTCCAGCAGGACCCACCAGGCTGGGCTTGTTTAGCCTGGAGAGAAGGAGACTCGGGGGTGATCTCATCACTCCCTACAGCTCCCTGAAAGGTGCCTGTGCTCAGGTGGGGTTGGTCTCTTTCTCCAGGCAGCTCTGACAGAAACAGAGGACACAGTCTTCAGCTACATCAAGGGAAATACAGGTTGGATATTAGGAAAAACTTTTTTACAGAAAGAGTGATAAAGTACTGGAATGGCTGCTCGGGGAGGTGGTGCAGTCACCATCCCTGGGTGTGTTTAACAAAGCCTGGATGTGGCACTGGGGGCCAGGGTTCAGTTGAGCTGTTGGGGCTGGGTTGGACTCGATGATCTTGAAGGTGTCTTCCAACCTGGTGAATTCTATGAATTCTGTGAAATCAGTAAAGCACAGGAAAGCTTTCCCTGTGTAATTCAGCTGGATGTTGAAAACAAGGAATTACAGGGTAGGTAATTAATTAAAGACAACTTTAATTTTTTTTTAATAATTTGAATCTGAAGTTCAAGCCATACTAGAGAAAACACCCAACACTGCTGCTCTGAAATCAAGACCAAGTGTTTAACCAGATCCTGAGCTCTTGGACTGCCAGCCCAGGCTGTCTGCAAACAACAGGGCTGGGGACTGATACCCTTAAAATCCAAAGATCCAAAGGGCATCCTTGAGAAAGACTGTTCCTAGCAGCTGAAGTGACCATCAGACTGGGTGAGGGTGGCCTCAGTGGACTCAGGTGCACAGAACACTCCGGAGTGTGAGCTGGCAATTCCCGTTCTCCCACGCCACAGGGATCCTGCAGGCTTTTCCATGGTCACACACAACCAGCACTCATCTCCCAAACACCAGAGCTCTCCTTCCCAGGAGCAGCTCCGGGACCAGGCAAAAACATCTAATGAGACACCACTGCTCCTCAGTCTGGGCTACTAAACCCTGGCTCAGACATACAATGAGACTTCTTGACAAAACATGAGACCAAACATCCCAACACTGACTGCTCTGAGGCTCTGACAGCCCCTTTGTAAGTGACAGAGCTTTATTTCAGTCACTTCTGAAGGTGCTTAACCCCTAAGTTCCCTTGTACCAAATGCATCCCTTTCAGACATGTGCAATGTTCTGATAACTGGTAGTTTAAACCACCATATTTTACACCCCAAAGCAGGGTCAACCACAGCAGGTTGGAAGGCCCATGTCCAGCCAGGTTTTAAATAACTCCACCACAAGCTCTCTGGGCAGCCTGATCCTATTAAACACCTCCAGAGACAGAAGCATTGAAAAGTCAGATTGGGCAGTCTGATCCTACATCTGACCACACTCACAGTAAAAAAAGCTTTTCTTATGTTTAAGTGGAATTTTCTGTGTATCAGTTTTACGTCACCATTCCCTGGGCACCATGGAGAACAGTCTGGGCAACAGCAACAGAAGCAAAGCAATTTAGCAATTCTTCCTGTAAGAATGAACATAATGGAGAGGGGACAAGTTGCAGGGACTTGAGCCACATAAGCAAGTGAAACTGTGGTCTGACATCCTCCCTCCTGCCCGTGCAGGACAACTGCCACACAGTGGTACTGGTACTGGCATGATATAACAATACATTATTAAAATATTAAAAATAATGTACTGCTGCCTATTGGGAACCGTGTTCCCAGCAGTTATTTTAACAAGTATGGCAAATGGAAGGGTAAAGATGGAAAAATTGCAGTGAGGAGAATGACAAAAGGCAGGTCCTGAGTGGCCAACAGCAATTCAAGAGAGAGTGTGATGGATCGGGGCTGGCGTTCCTGCACACACCTGCCAACAAATCCCAGGGCTTCAGCCCCTTTCAGGACATACTCACCAGCCTGGGAACAGCAGAGGGAAAGAAAGAAACAAAGAAAGAAAGGGTAGGAAGAGTGTCCTGCTGCAAAAAAACTCTGCCTGAGGACAGCAGAGGGGAAGAAAGAAAAGGAAGGCAGGAAGGAAGGAAGGAAGGAAGGAGAAAAGAAAGAAAAGAAAGAAAAGAAAGAAAAGAAAGAAAAGAAAGAAAAGAAAGAAAAGAAAGAAAAGAAAGAAAAGAAAGAAAAGAAAGAAAAGAAAGAAAAGAAAGGGCAGGAGAGGGTCCTGCTGCAAACTCTGCCTGTGCAGGCAGGGCAGCACCAGCACTGTCACTCAGGGCTGCACCTGGGGACACTCAGGGGTGAGCAGAGCCTGGACAATGCAAACCCACCTGTGGCACCCAGGGAATGGCAGCACCTAGGCCCACCCAAGACTCAGACTATGACCCCGAGCCCTGCAGCAAGGCAAGGAGGAACAATTCTGTTTCCCCAGACAGACCCACAAGGGTCCAAAGGGAAGAAGGCACAGAACACAGAGCACCTCTGGGTGCTGCATCCCTGGGAAGCACAGAGGAACAGGCACTGCTGGGGAGCAGGAGCCCGGGACAGGCTGCAGCATCCATGTGCTTACCTGGATCCCTCCAGCTCTCTGGCAGCAAGGTCTAGGGAAGGCCATCCTCACTGCCATACTGTTCCAGTCAGGCATGAGAGAGACCTCCCTGCCTTGATGTGATTAGTGATTCAAACAACCACAACACCCCTTTAACTACACCCGATTCCACTGCACCAACAGCTCCACAGCGTTTCCCCACCGGGCTCCTCCTCTGCGCTCAGAGGGATGAGTGTCAAAAGAAAATGACACACTGGAGGCAGCTGACCCAAATATCACTCTCACGGCCATTTCAGGAAAGGAGAGAGAAGCCAAAAGAGAGCAATTCTGTCGGCTCCTGTACATCAAAATCAAAGGCTCTCACTTGGCTGAGCGGGAGGCAATCAATGGGGATGAACACCTAATGCTCCCACCACCATCTTATGACAGTCAAGAGAAACCACAACAGTGTTTGCTTCATAGATAAGCCTCAAAAACTACCATGAACAGCTTGTAAATGAAACAGATACCACGCAGCCCGACGCAGTCTGCCACAACCTCCCCAGTCACCCATCCTGCAACATGGCAGCTGCTTCTCTGTGACCTACATTAAAAAAAAAAAAAAAATAGTTTTATTCCCCAGCTCTGTCTGGTCTAGTGGGAGCCACCGCCTCAGCCTGCAACTCCACCAAATCCACATCACATTTTCTACAACAGCAGCTCTGCAGAGAGGGAAGGATGTTCAGAGAGAGAGGAGGACACTGCAAACCAAAGCCTCACCACTGCAAACCCTCCCCACCGTGCTGGGGCTTTCAGGGCATCCAGCACTTGGAACAGCTCTGCCAGACTGGGCCTGGATTGCTCCCATTGGGACACGGAGGAGAAGAGAGCCTTGCAGCCCCTTGTGACTTCACCAAACTCTGCATGTCCCCAGGTGGAGAGCACCAAGCTGAGCAGGACAGCAGCCAGCTGTGCCAAATGGCACAACAATCCATGAGGATGGCATTGGGACAGCCAGCCAAGGACAGCACCTTGCCAGAGAACAGGTCCACAACAAGCCAGCACATCACTCACTCTACTGCTGCTGCAACTTCTCCCAAGTTGCTGGTAAACCACAGAAACAGCTGAAGAGTTTTGTTTCAATAAAGTTGGTTTTACACACAGTTTATTCTGAGACAAGGAGCAGAGTAAGGCAGCAGATTGCCATACTGGCATTAAAATGTTACTCCAGCTTGAGTTCAACAGGAGTCTTAACAGCTTTATTTTGCCAAAGATAAAATTTAGAATATAAATATGCATGGATTCACTAAGAGACTTATTTGTTGAAAAAAAAAATTCCCTGTAATGAAATAAGAAACATAAAACTGTCCATTTCTGAAAGACTTGAATACTTTGAGACTCCCTTGGGAAGAGACCTGAAGCACTGATGAACTCCCTGTGCTCCATCACTCCAGCTGGGAAACACACACACACCAACTGGGGCTTCTCCCCCTGAGAACAGCTGGAAATAACTCCTATTTTATGAAAGGAGGCCAGAAGCCCTTTTCCCAGTGACAGGCACTCTGCACCAAGCACACAGTGGCAGACGGGTCAGTTTTTCCACCTGACTGCTTTCCCTGGCCAAGGATTTAATCTGACTTATTATCGACACAGATCGGGACAAGTAGCAGCAAACTGAAGGCAGAACAGCCTCCCTGGTGCTTGAGTCAGGCGTGAGACTTGACAGGGGAGCACCAAGGGGACCAGGGGATGGTGTGCACTGTGTTGTGGGGCTGCAGGAGGCACGAAAAACCCACCGAGCCACTGCAGCCACAACTACGGTCAGGGCGACAGTGCCAAGCTTCCCCCAGCTTGTCATTCCCAAGCTTCCAAGATTTTAGGAGGCTGGTGACATCTTGTTAATCACGGAGTGAACTCCATGCTCCAACCAGGAGCCAGCAGATCACCTCTGTTTGGCAGGACCAAGGGCTGGGCCACTTCCTAACACAGAGCCCAGCAGGTCTGCCTGCAAAAACATTCTTAAAACAAAGGGTAATTGAGCATCTCCTGTGTCACAGCTCGTTCACTCTCACAAAGGGGAATTAGCTGCAGATAAGATTGCTCCTGATAAGGAACCACTGGCTGTTTGGTGGATTGCCTCATTAAGGCAATCGCACCCACTCTGCCAAACACAATCACAGACTGGTTTGGGTTGGAAGGGACTTTAAAGCCCTGTCACGGGCAGGGACACCTTCCAGTGTCCCAGGCTGCTCCAAGTCCCGTCCAGCCTGGCCTTGGGCACTGCCAGGGATCCAGGATTGGCGCTGCTCTGGGCACCCTGTGCCAGGTCCTGCCCACCCTCATGGTAAAATATTTCATTTTAATGCCCCATCTAACCCTGTCCTCTCTCAGTTTAAAAGTGTTGTCCCTTGTCCTGGCACTACAGGAGACAGCAGAAAGTCCCCGTTTTTCTTCTAAGTCTCTTTATAAGCTGAAAGGCCGCAATAAAATTTCCTCAGAGCCTTCTCCACCTGAACACCTCCAGCTCTCCCAGCCCATCTCCAGAGCTGTTCCAGCCCTCAGACCATTCCCACTTCAGCTGTTCCATTCCCTCAGACCATTCCCACCTGCACCTTGACAGAGTCCCTGCAGAGAGCCACCATCAGGAACAGGCTCACCTTTATTGTCACTAAAAGACGACAAACCCATCCAGGGAAAACGATGTGAGTCCTTTACACACAATTCACAGCACCAGGAACAGTTCCAGGCTCTTTGCCAGCCCTTTCCCCTGGGACTCAATGGGAAACTGGTTCCCACTGCAGGGACTGGAGGGGAGGTTACAGAGCAAAGAGCCAAACTGAGGAGTCACAGTAGGAAGGGCTGGATGGATCCACCAAGGGGTTAATGGAACATGGAGATGGCCCCTGGCCTCGGCACAACCATTTCTAAAATTGTCTTGGGACAGGGAGGCAACTGCCATGTCAACTCTGCAAGACAGGGGTTGTGAAGAAAATCCTGGCAAAGTGTAGTTCTCCAAACCCAACATTCACACAGGACTAATGCCACAGAGCAGAATTAGTGGGCGTTGATTCTCTGTATAAATACAAGAAGTCAGCGTGGTTTCTGGAAAGGCACCTCCAGCCCCACAGAGGGCTCCAGATCTTCTGTGTTTAAACCTCTGAGAGTCTCTCTCATCTGAGGCTTCCTGTAGGGACCCCAAAAGGCCACTGGAAAAGGGACTGTCCCTGTATGGAGACAGATGGGTGAGAGGCAAGGCAGTAGGAGTAAACAATCATTTCCTGCAAGGGAGGGAAGTCAGAGCAAGGGTCACAGCGAGAGGCTGGCTGTGCCAGACTAGGACACTGTCTGGATGTGACCCAGCAACCTGAAGGAAATATTCAAGGGGGGGTGGAGAAGCAACCATGAAGAGCAGCAAAGGGACCATATGAGTCCATGCAACCTGGAAATAAAATGGCAGATGGAATTCCACATGGATAAAGTGATGCATACATTGAATAAAAATAATAAATCTCAATTTCACCTAAAAATAGATATGCCCTGAGATGGCCTCAGCAAGCAGGAGGTCTTGGGGCTGTCAGGCTGCTCTGTGAATGCTCTGGCACAGCTCAGCACAGCCCAAAACAGTGTTTCACCAGTGTCAGAGGACAAGCACACCCAGCACACGTACTGTGCCACCATGTGCCTGTGACATGCATCCATGGCATGTGGCTCTGGTCACTCTGCCATGTCCCCCCTGAGTGCCCATGGCTCACTCACTGTGTGTGGCTCTGGTCACTCTGCCATGTCCCCCCTGAGTGCCCATGGCTCACTCACTGTGTGTGGCTCTGGTCACTCTGCCCAGCTCCTGTCATGGGAAGAGAGAAGAACAGAAGGAGGTGGGAGAAGAGATATGGAGTGGCTGGTGGGGGAAGGACAGTGAAAAAAAAGCAAGAAGGCAGAGGGGGGAAACAGGCAGGGAGCTATGACACCTGGAGCAGCCTGGAGAAGGAAAACCTCTCAAAAATTGAAAGCTGGAACAGTGCCTCAGGCAAGGGTAAGTCTGTAGGCACAAAGCAGTGCATGTTGACAGAGTCCAGAGCTTCTCCCCTGCTCTGCTGCAGCCCCACATGGGACAGGTCAGAAACAGAACTCTGGAGCAGGCAAGATTCCATCTGATCCATGTGGCTGCTCCGAAGGAGCCAGGAGTGAGTGGCTCCAGGTGCTGGGGAAAAAGCCCCTCCATGAACCAGCTGAAAGAGAGGCACCAGCAGACACCAGAGGGAACAGAACTGGTACAGGGGCTGTTAATCACTGCTCAGTTCCAGCCTCCTGGAACTCTGCATGTGCCAGACGACCCCGGGCAATGGAACACCTGAAGGGCAGCCATGATTTATTCCTGTCCACGGCTCTCCAGGGAATCGGATTCCGCAGACGCCCGGATCGATAGGATTTGGTCACAGATTGCAAAGAGAGCAAGAACAGGCGAGGAATACAAACCAAGCTGGGGACAGCACTGAGGAGGAGGCTCCAAGTCAGCTCCAGAAGGAGCAAAGACTTCACACGAACCATGGAATAAAGATAATTTCCATATGGCTCTGTGGAAGATCGCCATGTGCTTCCTCCCAAACACTTCAATTTTATTTTGCTTTATAATATCTCAGGAATCACAGTTTCCACCATGAAAATTCTTCTCCTTTCAAAATAGTTTAACTCCATATCTGAGCACCAGCTGAGTAACTCCTGTGAATTAATCTGCTGCAAGTAAAATTCAGTCATTTCTCAACGACTTCAATGTTTACCCTGAGAATCAGGAGATTTTTAGATTTTTAGGAGGACATGCTGCATGCAGGGCAGCACAGCTGAAAGACACATTAGGAACTTTAACTATTTTAATTTTATGCTATTAAAAATGCACTGACACCAAGGCCAGCCCCATGTGCACAACCTACACCCACCCCCTTGCCTGCCTACAGACACATCTCTAACCTCAGGACTACGCAGTGCTGGGTGTCATCCTTGTCCCTGCATCCACAGCAGAGCCAGGCTTCCAGGAGTTAACAAGGAGTCAAAACTCCCCCTCAAGGGAACATGGGCACACACAAGACATACAATCACCCTTCCAGGCTCTTGACTATTTTAAGCATGAGAGAGATACAGAACTTCACAGGCAATGGCTTGTTCCGAGTCTGGCAGGGCTGCACCACTCACGCCAGGATGTCACCGCGGGCAGGAGCTCCATCCCCTGCTGCCACCAGCACCATCCCTCATCCTGCAGGAGCTGCATTCCCCAGGCACACCACAGCCAGACCCATGCTCAGACCCAGAAGTAATTTTTCTACACTACTTCATCAGAAAAGCGAAATGGACAGAAGCGTCCCCAAGATATGACACTTTTGGGGAAGACTTTGGGGATGTTCAAAGGAGAGGGAATGCTGTGCACAGCCACTTACAAGGCAAACCCTGCACCCCAGGACAGCAGATTAATGGCTGGGCGGGACACCAGAGTGGGGACTCGATGGAAAATAATCCAATGCAGTTGTCAGCCTCCTCCAGTGCCACCGACTGCGCATTCGACATTGGGACTGGAAAGGACACGAGGCACAATCTGCTGGTCATCCATATGGATGCTCCCTCCCTCCCTCCTTCAGTCCTCCTCAGTATCTCAATCGAGGTCAGGCACGCACACTCAGACTTGTTTTCTGACAAATTTGTAACTAAAAAGCTGGAACTAATAACTGTAAGAGCCCAAAGCTGGTTTCATGGATTTGTTTAGGCAAAAAAGCTGGCTGACTCCACCAATTTCCATCTAGGCAAGGTAATAGAGAGAAATCCTTCACTCCCGTGTAAAAATGTAAATCCCAGCTCAGTGAGTCATTTAAACACATGCCTAATGCAAAGCTGGAAACAAATCCCGCTAATAATCCGGGCTGCTCGCTTATTTACAGCTAGGCATGGCTTAAGTACCTGGATGATCTGGAAATACCCCGGAGCCCCCTGAAAAGAGCCTAAACCAGGCTGGTCTGGGAATTAATCACAGTGGTATGAGCAGAACTGCTAATATGAACCGGGGGAGGACTGTGTGTGTGTGTGTGTGCTGAAGCATCTGTTCAAGTTTAGGCATATAAAACATTTTTCAGCCCAATGACTCCAGAGGGAAATGCTTCATACATCAGCTCATCTGACTCAATTTTTCCATCACATTTCCTTTTATACAGTTTTGTCCATAAATACACTATTTGTTTTTTCCAAATATAGATTTTTTATTTATAGCCAGAAAACCTTGTAACTTGTGTTATTGCTTAAAACCCTAGGTTCTGCTTTGAAATGGAATCATACTCTTCCTTGAAACAGAATCACTGAGGAATTACTGGCCAGTAGTGAGGTATGAAACCAAGTTCTCTATATTTGCAGAAGGAAAAGGGATTTGTTTTTGCCATTCTCAGTATTTCCTTCACCAGGAATCACCAGTAAGGTCACAACTGCCCAGCCACACGCTGAGTATGTCAATTATCCCACATCACATGCAGGAACTTTCACCTGAAATCTTCATTTTATGCCAAAACTAAGTCAAGTTTCTAAAAATCCCAACCAGATCTTCCAGGCAGTCCTGAATTTGGGAAGAACTGTGTGTCACTACCCGTGCAGCAATAACAATTCATATTTATGGTATGAGGAGGTCAGAAAAGGAAATGCTAACATTGCCCTTTCCCCTCCAAGAAGCATTTTGGAGATAAATTCCTCTTTGTAGCTTTTAATGGAAAGCAACGAGCCTCCCAAAACCAGGACCAAGAATGGGCAGTGAATGGGAAATTTGGTGATATTGGCATTTTAAAAACACGGGTTTTTTTCAAGAGCGGAATTTACGTACTGAGCGGTACTGAACACAGCAAGCAAAATGTGATTTAATACATTTTGACCATTATTAACCACAATTTGAGTCAATAAAAAGCACAGCCTGTTATTCCATGGCACAAGCACGGGACAGTGGAATTGCACTCCTGCTGCTCACGGGAACTGCCGAGAGCAGCTGCAAACACTGATAAATGCCAGGGGCTCCTGCAATAAAACCTTCACTCCCTTCCAAAGCAGGGCACACAGGGGTGGCTGTGCAGCCACCCCTGAGGGGCTGGCAGCGGGGTCCAGGGGCCATCTGTAACTCTGGGAGTCTCCCTACTGGCTGGGCAGGGATGTGATTCCCTCCGCATGTCAGCAGGGACAAAGTAGAGCCACCGTAAAAATCAGGGAATTGTAATGGAACTTTTTTAATGGCAATAATTTGCCTCCTATTAAGCAGATTAAAAATACATAAATCTGGAGCACAAGTGAACTCTGTGGAGTGGCAGCACAGAACACAAAGTCTGTGAAGCAGGGTGGGAGCAAAGCATCACCTTCCCCCTAATGAGGCAGCAGTGCCCATCCCCCGGGAGGGACAACAAAGGGGTCCATTATCCACCAGGGTTTCACTCCAAGTGTTTAATGATCACCACCCTTGTCTGAGTTCCTGCTGGGCTTCAGGGAATCCTGTCCTGGCAGGAAGGATGAGGCGCAAAAGAGGCACCTTGTGATTTCCACCTTTAAAAAAGGTGCTGAAAATTGAAGTGGTGTAAGGAAAGAGCCCCAAGATCAGCCCCCTCTCCCCAGCTCCATGCTGGTGGTGAGGCTGCAGCCTGACTTCTGAGAATCACAGAATATCTTGTGCTGGAAAAGACCCACAAAAATCATCCAAGTCCAACTCCTGATTCCATCACTTCTTTACTCAACCAGCACCCCTCTGCAGGTGCCAATGACCACAAATCACCAAAATTCACCCGAGTGAGCAGGGTCTGCCTGGGCTCACACACTCTGTGGGGCTCCAGCAGCTCTCCACGGAAAGCTCACCATTCCATGAGGTCTGCTCACTCTCCATGGAAAGCTCACCATTCCATGAGGTCTGCTCACTCTCCAGCATCACAGGAAGAGGCACCACCAAGCCCTTGTGGCTCTGGATTCTCAGCTCCCCTGAGAAGCACGAAGGCACTGAATTTTCAGTGACCCAATCCATCACACACCCAAGGAAGGCACCTTCTGGATTATCCAGCTCCTAACTGGGTGTTCCTAAGCTGCTCTGTTGATCCTAAGTGGCTGGATCACTCCTAGGTACAACCTCAGGCACTGGATCTCATCCTTTTCTTGGCAAAAGTGGTGGATGAGGAAAGTCTGGGGATTTTTTTGACTCACAGAAGTTGCTGGCAGTCAGCAAATTACTAAATCAACAAATTTAGGTGTTAAATTTCATCACAAACTCTCCATCAGTGATTAGATTTCACAGCTTATAAGAAACTGATTCTTGTAAACTCTGGAACCACCCAAACCCAGAAAAGACTTTTTAATAGAAAGTTTCACCTAAGCAGTATAATTTCCACACCAATTACCTTTAGAACCACTGAATTCTTTAGAAGAACTGTGCCTATAATTAAAACTCTCCAGGGTGTACCAGAATATTTGCTAAATTCTTAAAATTTATCTCAATTTCCCCAGCATCTGAGTTTTAACTTTCCCCCTACCAAGGGCTGGGACTCCTAGAATCCCTCACATTCCCAACCCTCTTGGGGCTCCTCTCTGCCTTGTTCAAAGCAAGCACTGTGCTCTCAGTCCTTGACCCAAATTTTCCAGTTATTTACCAGTATTTACATCACTTGCACATTATCTGTGATGACCTGGGTGTTTGCTGTGAAGTGAGGGGCAAAAAAAGACCCTTAATGAACGGCTGAGGATGGTACACATCTAGAAAAGAGGATTTCATGACAATTCCTTGTCTAGAATCCTGCATTCAGACTTGTGAGTTGTTTTAAAAAACCCAAAAATTGTAATATTGTTCTATAAATAAAGAAAACACTTAGATTTGTAAATGGAAATGTTTTCATTAGCAATAACTCAATAGTCTCCTCCATCAATGGAAGGACAAACTTACAAACTCTAGTCTAAAAGCACCAAAGGCAGTCAGACCCTTAGGTAAGGGAACAGCCTGTCAACAAAACGTTTTTAATAACTTTTCATCATTCCAACTGATCCAAACCTTGATAAACTCATTTCAAACAGACACGACGTGCTGGGTGACAAAATCCAAGGAGCAGCTGTGCTTTAGCACAGTCCAAAAAACAGAGACACTCCTGTAAAACAGGAGTTTTACCCATTTCAAAAAGACAAGAGGTGCTGGGTAACAAACTCCAAGGAGCAGCTGCGCTTCCAGCACAGTCCAAAAAACAGAGACACTCCTGTAAAACAAGTTCCATGCAAAGTGAAACCTCCAAAGGGACCTGTCACCGTGCTCCTGCTGGCATTTCGGTTTGGAAATGCCAGACAAGTTCCTAAATCTGTAGAAATACCCTGCAAAAGGGCTCTTCTCAGCAGAGAAAGGCTCAGAGACCCCTCGCTCAGCCCAGCCCCAGCCCCTCAGCTCTTACCTGGCTGCCTGGGTGCCCGCAGCCATGCCCAGAGCCCCGGCCAGCCGCCGTGCCAGCCGCGGGGACAGCCAGCACTCCACTGCTGCAGCCGGTGTCACCGAGGGCCAGCCCCTCGCTGGAGCTCTCGGCGCATTCGCCAGGCAGCAGCAGAATGTGTGACAGCTCAGCCCACCCCCAGGGAGCCACCAGTGACCACAGAGCTCCGTCCCTGCTGCTCCCCAGTTAATGCAAGCGCTGCTGGAATTGCGGGACTTTCCCTCCGCGTCGAACTGCACAGCAAGACTCAAATTCCCTCTTAAAACTCCTTACCCATCCTGCTTTCCAGCGCCGAGCTGACCTGTTCTCTCAGGAAAGCACAAGCACAACTTTGGAACAGACTTGGAAAGTAGCAAAAATACGGAGAAAGGCACCTTGCGTTTTCCTAAACACGAGTCTTGACAGAAAACAACAACTTTTTCCCTTAAATGACCTGAAGAACGGAGGGTTTGGTAACTGCACTGACAGCTGGTTCATTGAACATCCCCAGGACACAGATTTCTAACAGGAAGGGACAGTTTGGGGTTTTTCTTAACCAATTATCCTTGACTTAGAGCAGGCAGGAGACATGGAAATAGTAACAACAATCAACGGTCTGTCAGATAGAAAGGTTTTTCTCTCCCTCTCATTTCCAAATACCAAACACCCAGTGAAAAATCAGAACCTGGTGGTACCAACTGTTGCTCCAGAATCCATATGGTACATCCATGCCCTAATTAATCCCTATGAACTATCTCCTATTTGTAATTAATTTGACGGTGGAACAAAATCAGCACTTCACTGGGAAGCAAGGTCACACTGACCAGAAAGTGTCAGGACTAATTCCTACCAACAGAAATGAGAATTGCCTTTAAAAGGCCAGTAAAAATAGCTGCACAAATGTCATTCCTGTGAAATTTTATGACGCTGGGTGAAAGTTAGGCCCCACGGAGGCCAAAATTCTCATCTGACACAAGAGCAGGATTCTTCTCATGGTGCGCTGCATTTGGGTCAAGCACAGAGAATCACGGAATGTCCTCGGTGAGAAGGGACACACAAGGCCACCAAGGCAAACTGATGGCCCTACACAGGACACCCCCAACAATCCCCCCACGTGTCTGAGAGCTTTGTCCAAACACTCCTGGAGCTGGAGAAGTATTTCCTCAAGCAATGCCAAACCGCACGGCTGCAGCCCGTCAGCTCCAGGCAGGCTGGCTCCAGCTGCCAGCAGCGCTGTGAGCGTTTATCTGGACAAGGAATTCTGAGCAGGAGCTGCTGCTTCCAGGAGCTGACACTGGGGATCCACCGGGAGCCCCGTCCTGCCCGGAGTCGGGAGGGGGACAGGGGTGACACTGGAGGGGAGGTGGGCATGGGGTGACAAGGGAGGAGAGGTGGGCACTGGCATGACACAGGAGGAGAGGTGGGCACGGGGTGACACCCCGGAGTCGGGAGGGGGACAGGGGTGACACTGGAGGGGAGGTGGGCATGGGGTGACAAGGGAGGAGAGGTGGGCACTGGCATGACACAGGAGGAGAGGTGGGCACGGGGTGACACAGGTGGCGTCTCCCGGTGCGATCGCTCCGTTCCCGCGCTCGGCAGCGCGGGCAGCGCTCCGTTCATCACCGAGGGGCTCGACACGTGCAGCCGCGGGCGGGCACGCGGCGCTCCGGCCGGGAAAGCCCTTCGGGCATCGCTTCCCTCGGGATAAACAGCCCGGAGAGGCCCGTCCCGGAGCGCGGAAGGCAGCGGGGAACGGGGAGGACGCGGGGACCCGGGGGGTGACACCGGCCCCTCGCGGCGGCACCGGCGGCGGAGCGCGCCCGGCTCATCCCGGCGCCTCCGGCTCCCCCCGGAGCGCCCGGCTCGGTCCCTCCGGGCTGCCGCCTCCCTCAGCCCGCCGCGGCTCCGTCCCCTCTGGGCCCGCGGCTGCACTCGGGCTCCCGCCTCCCGGTGCCCCCGGAACGGCCGCTCGGTCCCCTCAGCCCCCCGCCGTCTCCCATGGCTCCGGCCCCTCGGGTGGCGCCGCTCGGTGCCCTCAGGCCCCCGCCCGGCCCGGCCCGGTCCCGCCGCACCCTCAGCCCCCACTCACCGGGTCCGGCCCGTGGCGGCGCCGGGGCCCCTCGGACACGGACTGGGGTCAAGGACAAGGACACGGGACAGGGACACAGCGGGGAACAAGGACACGGACTGGGGTCAAGGACAAGGACACGGGACAGAGGCCATGATGGGGAACAGAGACAAGGACACGGGACTGGTGTCAGGATGGGGACAGGGAAAATTACACTGGACTGGGGTCAGGAGAGGATATAGGAACAAGGACACAGGACTTGGGTCACCAGGGGGACACAGCAGGGGACAGGGACAATGACACGGGACGGGTCAGGATGGGGTATAGGGACAAGGACATGGAGTGGGGTCAGGATGGGGACGCAGCAGGGGGATAGGGACAAGGACACAGCAGGACAGAACATGGGGAGCAGGACAGGAAGAGGGAGGAACACTGGAGCAGGGCTGTGGACAAGGACACCATAAACAGGGTGGGGATGAGGACATAGGGAGCAGAATAGGGACAGGAGCAGAGTGGAATGGGGACACTGAGAGCAAGGTGGGGATGGGCATAGCAAGAATAGGGTGAGGACAGGGACACATGGAGGTGGACAGGGCCTGGGGCGGGGTGGGGATGTGGGGACCAAAACAGGGTGGGATGGAGACATCAGGAGCAGGACAGGGACAAGGACACAGGGAGTAGGACAGTGATGGGGACAGTGGGACAGGGCTGTGGATGGAGACCAGGAGCGGGATGGAGGCAGTGGAAGCAAGAACGGGACAAAGATGTTGGGAGGGGGATGGGGACATAGAGAGTGGGACAAATATGGAGGCACTGGGAGCAAAATGGGGGATGGGGACACTGGGAGCAAGATGGGGATGGGGAGAGCAGGAGCAGGATGAGGACAGGAACTGGGGCAGGGTGGGATGGGGGCATCAGGAGCAGAAGGGGAATGAGAACACAGGAAGTAGGATCAGGACAGAGAGCAGGATAAGAATGGGGACACTGGGACAGCAGGAGCAGGATGGGGACACTGGGCCAGGTGTGGGGATGGGGGCATCTGGAGTAGAATGAGAGCAAGGGCATCAGGAAAAGGGTGGGGACAGGGACATGGAGCACAGGAAAGGGACAGGATGGGGACAAGGGACACCAAGAGCAGGGTGGAGGTCTGGGACAGGGATGAGAGCACTGGGAGCAGGATGGGAACAGGGACATGGGCAGCAGAGCAGGCACACCAGGAACAGGATGGGGATGGGGACATCAGGAGCAGGGAGGAAACCAAGAACGTTGGGAGCAGTTTAGGGACAGGAGAAGGGTGGGATTGGGAAATTAGAAGCAGGGCAGGGACACAGGCACTGCAAGCAGGATGAGGTCAAGGACACAGGGAGCAGGACAGTGATGGGAACAGTGTAAACAGGATGAACAACAGGGGCAGGATGGGGGCAATGGGACCAAGAAGGGGACAAGGACACTGGGACATGGGGAGTAGGAAAATTATGGAGGCACTGGGAGCAGAATGGGTGATGGAGACAATGGGAATGGAGAGAGCAGGAGCAGGGTGGGGACAGGGACATTGAGAAGCAGAACAGGGACTGGGGTAGGATGGAGACAGGGACACCAAAGCAGAGTGGGAATCAGGAGCAGGACAGGGACAAGGACACAGGGAGCAGTGGACAGTGGGAATAGGCTGTGGACAGGGACACCAGGACTAGGGTGGAGGCACTGGGGACAAGACAGGCATGAGGACAGTAGAAGCAGGACTGCAGTCAGGGTCCCCAGGAGCAGGATGGAGGCAGGGACACGGCACAGGGTGAGGACTCATCCCACGAGGAGATGGCTGCTCGAGGCGTCAGATCCTGTGGGACCTCCCAAGTCCCTGGGGATGGGGACAAATGGGAACAACTCGGGGGACAGCACAGCGTCACTCATTGCTGATGGCCCTGCTGGGGGTGGGGGCACATCCCTGGAGCACATCCCAAAACTGAGCCCAGCTCGTGTCACAGATGGAGCCCCCGGTTTCCCAGAGCGTGATACCACGTGCCTCAGTTTACCTGCGCCACGGGCCGGGCAGGCACATCCCTTGGGGCATGCGCACAGATCCTTGTGTGGGGAAATTCCAGCCGCACGACAGGAGCTGGGGGCAGGGTCCAGCCGCAAACCCCCACTGCCAGGGCAGAGCAGTTTCTGCGGAAAATCCCCAGCTCCCGTGCGCAGGGCCAGGTTTGCAGCTGGCGGGTCAGCGTTTTCCAGCTGCTGGGAAGAGCCTGCGTGAGAACCGGCTGCTTCCCACGCTGCCCGGCCGTGTCCCGCCGCCCTGTCCCGGGCTGCCGGCCGGGAAGATGCCCGCACTCGCAGGGACCCACCTGCGATCCACCCCGGGCATCGCAGCCTCGGGGCGCTGCTCTCCCAGGGCGGGTGCGACTGGCAGCGATGCCAATCCGCGGTGTCCCCAGGGCCGTGTCCGGCCCCTTATCCAGCCCTGGAGAGCCCGAGGCTGGGATGATGGATGTCTTCTTCCTACAAACCCGCCTAGAGCAGCCGAGCACCCGGCTCCGGAGGCAGGGCCACCCCCGAGCCCCGGGACGGGCAGGGCAGCACCGAGCACCGCTAAGCTCCGCACGCTGATCCCGCTGCAGCATCCCCGGGTCTGCTCCGGGAGACGCCTGGCCTGGTCTCTGCGGGCCCAGTTTGGTGCTGGGCTGTACTGGGAGGTGACAAGCACCCCCAGTGTGGCCATGGTGGTGCCAGGGTTGTATTCTCCTTGCACCAAGCCAGGATTGAGCCCCCCTTTCCCCCAGGACAGAGGGGGAACATGCCATCGGTGAGGCCACAGTGCCAGGGCAGATGGGGGAGGTGAGGGGGACCCTCCTGGCACTGCCCTGCAGGAAAGGCTGAGCCTGGTGACAGAGCTGGAGAAGCAGGACCACATCCCTGGAAAAGCTGAGCGTGCTGCTAGGGCCGGAGCCCGGCACAGTGCACCCTCCTGCTGGGCCATGGGGTGGGGCAGCAGCATGGCCTGGGGGCTGATGCCGATGTCGGCTGACAGGAAATCCTTCCCCTCCCTGCTTTTGATGCTCCACTGGCCTCAGTTATCCCCCACAACATGCAGTTTCCACAGAGACCCAGCACCTGCTGGGATGGCTGGATGTGCTGTCCCATGGACGTTTCCTATCCTGTGCTTATGTCAGCCCAGTGCCTCCCAGTTTCCACCAGCAGCTGGCAGGTTTTGGGAGTGGGGGAGGAGGCTGTCCTCAGCTTTACCCTCTGCTCATGCTGTGCTGCTGCCCCAGGGCCATCTCAAGCCCCTCTGAGCACAGGGATGCTCTGGGACAGGTTCCCAGAGCTGGGATGAACAAGGCTGTCAGGGCCAAACTCAGCACAGCAGCATCAGGGCAGGGCCAGGCTCGGGGCAGCCAGGGGACAGGGAGGGCAGGAATGTCCCCAGGAGACATTCATCCCTGTAAATCAGCCCTGATTCCACAGCACACACTTGGGACAGAACTGGGGCAGAGTTCAGAGAGAGACAGAGCAGGAGAATGGAGAGGGAGCACCAAAAACCTCTCAGAGGATGAGCAGCTGATGAAATCCCTGAAAACTCAGCAAGACTGAGCAAGAAAGGAAAAAAATAGGCCTGGGGGGCTGGTCCATTCACTGGCACAGGCAGGAGTGGGATAGCTGCGAGACCTTGGGAGGGGTACAGTGCTGGGGCCAGGGGGAACTGGGGCTGAGGGTGGGAGAAATCCTGACAATGTGTACTGGAAGCACTGGGAAAGCAGAGCCTCCCCCAGCACTGCCATGTCTAGGCACAATCAGACCAAGCCCAGCCTGGAAGTTTGTAGTAAACGTTTAAAAGGGTTCAAAAAAAGGGATACAGAAAGGTCAAAGCCACATTCCTCCTCCTGGGGAGGCTGGTAAAGCACTGCCCCACCAGCATCCCCCCTTTCTCAGCTGCCTGAAATGCTCGACACAGTTGAGGCCCAGTCCTCAGGAATCTACACTGACACTGCTCAGCTCTGTGAGCTGGAGGAGCCCATCCAAAAGGAAAACCTCCCTGGAGGCAACAGGAGACCAACAATACAAAATGGATCAGGGCTCTGGCTCTGGGCTGCTCCCCGTATGGAAATGCCCACAATTGGTCCATGGAGACTCCTACAGCCATGGAAGTGACCTGAGGAGCAGCTCCCTGCCTGCCCTGAGCCTCCAGGAGCAGGGCTGAGCAAGCAGGGATGGGGAAGAACCAGCAGGTGCCAGCCAGGGCTCGGGTCAGCCCCCATGCCAGGGCAGCAGGGTTACATGGGGTAGTTGAGAACGACGTCCTGCTTGGCCAGTTCCAGCAACATGGGGTCGTCGAAGAACTTGCTGATGCTCACGTCCTCACTCAGGCCCTGCAGGTAACACAAAGCCAAGGTTATTCCCCACACAGCCACTGCCCAGAGAGCCCACTGAAGAGACCTTGTGATCCACAGTAAGATAAATTTTCTTATTTACGCTCCAAAAAAGGTGCTTCTCTGCAGCGTGAAGGCATCTAGCACTCCTCAGGAACCTGCAAACGTGGTTTCTGCTGCTGAGCACATCTACCAGCTCACTGCCCCCCACAGGGGAGCTTGATTCTCTCTGCTCCTCTGCAGCCTGTCAGTCCAGCTCACTAAACCAGCACAGAAACCAGTTCCTGCTGTTTCTGCTGGACAAGGGGGCTACACCAGGCCACTGAGGGCTCAGAGGGGCTGGGGAGGGAGCAGGGCTCAGCAGAGGCCACAGGATGGTGTTTTGGACTGGGGTCACAGATGGGACTGGCAGGCTCTGATGGGCAGCACAGGGGAGGTCCTGGGGCACAAAGGCCATCAGAGCATTCTGGGAACACAGAGGGGATGTGGCACAGCCAAGGGACAACACTGCAACAGCTCAGCTGCTGGGACAGAGGCACAGCACAGGGATTTGCCCCAGACACACCTTCCTACGCCTGGTCTTGATCATGAACTCCCTGGCCAGGTGTGGGGCTGGCTGCGGCTCCAGCGGCCGGATGACGATGCTCTTGTCCAAGGGGTCCCCAGGCACAATCTGAAACACAGAGCCAGGGTGTGAGAGTGATGTTGGGGCTGCTTCAACCTCCTGGAGACACCAACTGCAACAGGAAACATCCCTGGGTCCCACAGACACCCCAACACCCCACCTGCTCTCCTGGCACACAAACCCATGTCACTGCTGGTGATCATGCCTGTGAGAGGTCAATAATACAGTGCTGAGAACTCAAGCCAAGGACATGTCCCAAGGACATATCCCTTCCCCAGGGAGTACTGCAAGACCCCATAACATCTCCTAACAGAACAATCCATGCAAGTCCTGCTCAGCACAACCCCCTCCACAAACCAGGGAGGCTTATTGTGTCAGAGCTGAGCCTTGGGCTTTGACACATCAGCCCTTAGGCTGGGACTCAGCCTGCAGCTGCTGCTCTCATGGAGCTGTACCCCAAAGCACTGTGCACCTCACAACTGTGGCACCCACAGGACCTGATCTGCCCCAGACACAGAAGTGGCCAGAGAACAGTATTTTGTCCCAAACTTTGCTTCCTACAGGTTTAAAGCACCACCTCTGAGAGGCAAAGCTGAAGTGTGGCACAGATCAAACTTCCTATGGCAGATCAGTGAGGCTGAGCCTCACTCCAAGACTTCTGCTGTCCAAGCTACAGAACATGAAGTGGACCCAAACAGGTTCCCTCCTCCCAAGGGGAATGTCCTCTTCCCAGGCACTGCAGGACCCTGACTCTCAGCCAGCAGCAGCTTCCAGGGCTCCCTCCCTAGGACTGGGAGTGATGGGACTTGGAACAAAGCCCCGGCAGACATGGAACAGCTGGTGCACAAAGCCTCCCCAAGATCCTCCGAGGATGCTCTCCAGAGCTTTCCTGCTCTGTTGGAGCTATGGCACTGGGAGTACCCACCTGGTGCCTGATCCTACCTGTCCCTCTTTCCCATCTCCCCAGGGCATGGACTCACCTGCCAGTGGTGGAAGACAGAGAGAGAGAAGGCTTGTCCCTGCGTGTGGGTCCTCAAGTCTGTCTCAAAGCCAAAGGAATCAATGGCTGGGATGAAGGCTTTGATGGTGTAGAGGGGAGAGCCTGGGATTGGAGCATCCTGGGTCACGTGGCCTCTGCAAACACATCAAAGGATTAGCATTCCTAGGGGTCACAGAATCATGGAAGGGACCTCAAATCTGGGTGAGAAGGGACCTCAAACCCCACACAGTTCCACCCCCTCTACCATGGGCAGGGATAACTTCCACTATCCCCGGCTGCTCCAAGCCCGTCCAACCTGGCCTTGGACACTGCCAGGAATCCAGGGGCAGTCACAGCTGCTCTGGGCACCCTGTGCCAGGGCCTCTCCACCCTCACAGGGAGGAATTTCTTCCCAATACCCCATCTAACCCTGTTCTTTGGCAGTGGGAAGCCATTCCCCCTTGTCCTCGTGTGGCAGCAGCTCTCTGGCCACAGAGAGAAACAGACAACTTTCCCAGGCATTGTTCCTGGAAAAGCTTGAGAAGATCAGAGAAAAGAAAGTTCTTAACTTGCTGCACCTGGTATCATGAACATGTGGAATGTGTTATAGAGATTTGTTTACCAAAGAGTGGTTTCTTAATTAGCCACTGGTGATGGTGTTTTAAGTAAAGGACCAATTAAGTTCACCTGTAGTGAATTAGGGTATAAAAAAGCAATGGGTTTTTTAATAAACAAAATGATACCAAAGAGTGGTTTCTTAAGTAGCCACTGGTGATGGTGTTTTAAGTAAAGGACCAATTAGGTTCACCTGTAGTGAATTAGGGTATAAAAAAGCAATGAGTTTCTTAATAAAGAAAATGATCCGCCTTCTGTAACACATGGAGTCTATGTCAATCATTACCCAGCTGGGGACCCGTTGTGCTGACATCCTGGCACTGCAGGCCCTTTTCCACCTCTCTTGGACCCCCTTTAGGCATTAGAAGGGGCTCTAAGGTTTCCCTGCAGCCTTTTCTTCTCCAGGTTGAACCACCCCAGGTCTCCCAGCCTGTTTTTACAGGGAAGTTGTTCCAGCCCCTGAGCATCTTCCCAGCCTTGTCTGGAGCCACAGAAGGAGGTCCAAGTCCTTCCTGTGCTGGGGCCCGAGGCTGAGCACATCCCCAGTGCTTTGTACATTCTCCTCTCTGACACCCAGGAACAACCAGGCACAACCCAAAGGCTGTGTGCGATCCTGAACATCAACATCCCTCCCCACACTGCTCAGGGCCAGGATCAGTCAGGAAGCTCCCAACTGTCACTTCACAGAGACTTCACCCTCTGCACCAGTGCCAGGAATTCTCCAACAGCCCAGATCCCAACGCTGCTGCTTTGCAAGCCCCACTGCTGGCAGCAGGAGCAGCTCACCTGCGCCGGGCCAGCACCGTGTACACGGCAGACACACAGTCAGCAGGGGCCTGGACCTCCACGAAGTAGTAGGGCTCCATCAGGCGAGGGGTGGCCTGTGAGGGGACAGGGACATGAGCACTGAGCCTCTCGCAGCACCAGCACAGCTCAACAGCACAGTCAAACTCACTGCTTGACGAGATTACAAGGATCCTGCTGCCCCATGGCTGCCCAGACCAACAGCACAAACACTGAAAGGGCCTTTTCTCCCTCTGGGCATGAGTCACATGCCTTCCTCTCCCCCATGCCCACCCTTCCCAGCAAGCCCAGCAGCAGCAAGAAGGGGAGAGTGAGCAGATGCACACCAGTTTCCATCCAGGCTGCAATGCAGGCCTGCAGGACTCGTGTACCAGCCCACAAGGGCACTGCAGACTCTGATGGGTGAATGAGTCAGAGTGCACCCACACCCCGGGCAGGTCCGTGGGGATCAGCCAGCACAGGCAAGGCCTCACCATGAGGAAGGCAGAGTACACCACCCTGCGGGCCGTGGGGATGATCTGCCCTCCACCCCTGTGCAAGGGCTCCTGAGCAATCACTGCATCCAGGATCTTGAACTTCACATTGCGGATCACTGCGGAGGGAGAAATGACAGCCTGTGACCCCGGGGGACATCCTCTGCCAGCACCAACCACATCCCCAGATGTCCAAACACCCAGAGCCACCAGCAGTTCTCCTAAATTTAATTCCAGCAGGGAATGCATCACCACATCATAACCCTGCGTATCACAGAATCATGGAGTGATTCAGGTTGGAAGGAGCCTTAAAGCTGACCTAGTCCAGCTCCTGGCCATGGGCAGGGACACCTTCCACCAGACCAGGCTGCTCCAAGCCTGTTCAGCCTGGAACACCTGAATGCTCAGAGATGGAAGAATTTAACCAATCTCACTGTCTCCATTTCCCTACAGATCCCACTTACATTCATCACAGAGGGGTCCTTCCCTGGTCCCCCATTGGAAGCCCTGCACGATGCTGTCCTTCACTGAACCCAACAGAGACTTGTCCACCTAGAGACAGACAGACAGACAGCTTCAGAGACCACACCTCATCACAGCCAGTAACACCCAGCGTTTAAAAGCCAGTTTCCAAAAGAGCAGCAGTGTTCCCCTATGCCCCCATGTCCACCCCTCCCTCTCACGGCCCAAGAGCATCAGCACTATGCAATTTCTAGAGCACTACAAATTAGGAGCCCACATCTTGGGGATCCTGAAAGACAAGGCCATTAGTTGCAAATTTTGGCAAGTTGAGGACATTGGCCCAAACAGCAACACCTGAAAAATAATAGGTGACCTTGTAACCAGTGTAGGATCATTGTGGGGAAAGTACAGCAGATCTGAGGCAAACAATAAGCACCCCAAAGGCACCAGGGCCTTGCTGAAAGTTCTGGGAGGAGTGGGCACCACCTGGCACCATGGGACAAGGGTCTCACTGAAGACTGGCCCCCACTCCTCACCTCTGAGGGCAGTGTGTCATCTACCAGGATGTTTGGGCCAGTGGCATCTGGCCCAAAGGCCCAGATGGAACGGGCAGCCAGCAAATCCCAGTCGTATTTGGTCTGGAAGAATTCACCCAGCTTCTTTCTGATAGAGAGAAAGGGAAGAAGCTTTAGGAAACAAGAATCTGACCTGCACTCACAATGTATTTACAACCCTGTTCCCTTCAGGCACAAAACAGTCTCAGCCAGAGATGCTCACAGACTGGCTGGCAGGAAAACCAAACCAGGATCCCTGCCTAGAGGCTGCTGCCTGATACTGTGCACCCTGCGGATTCCAGCATTCCCTTTTCCCCAGTTATTTACTTCCAGCTGCATTCCTGCCCTCCCAGATTGCCATACCTGTTCCACGTTATCTGCACCACTTCATTCTCAATGTCCTCTGCCAGTCCCTTCTCCAGGGGCTCAGCAATCATTGTGATCTTGTTCCTGAGGAGAGATGGTCACCATCAGCCACAGTGATGGAAATGGGACTAACTGGGAAGACTGCAGGGACTGGTAGCCCTGGAGGGGCTGGGAGTGTCCAGAGAAGGCTCTGGAGCACCAGGAGCAGCTGAGGAGCTGGGGGAATCAGTCTGGAGAAAAGGAGGCTCAGGGGACACCTTCTGGCTTCCCACAACTCCCTGAAAGGAGGGGGCAGGCAAGCGGGGAGGTCTGACTCTGCTCCCAGGGAACTAAGGACAGGGTGAGAGGAAGAAGCCTCAAGTTGAGCCAGAGGAGGTTTAGGTGAGGTATTAGGGAAAATTTCTACACAGAAAAGGCTGTAAAGGCCTGGCACAGCTGCCCAGGGCAGTGTGGAGTCATCATCCCTGGAACTGTGCAAAAAACATGTGCATGTGGCACTTGTAGATATGGTTTAGTGGTGAACATGACGTGGTGCTGGGTTGACAGCTGGAGTTAATTTAGGGTCTTTTCCAACCTTAATAACTTAATAACATTCTCTGAGTCTCTGACTGCACCCAGCTTGGATGCAGTTGGGTTGATGAAGTCACCTGCATCCACTGCTGCTCCTCTGTCCCTGTGAACACAGCCCAGGTGCTCAGCTGCTGCTCCCCAAAGCCTGCTCAGCCCTAGAAGGAGACAGCTGAGGGACAGCATGGCTCCAGCCCTCCTGTCCCACATCCAGCCCCTGTCCAGGGCTGCAGGAGGGAGCTCATGGGCCAGGCAAGGTGTCTCTGGGAGCTGCATCTCACACACCAGAAGCTGTTTCAGAGAAGCCCCCAATGACTGAAACCTGCCCCAGCACAGGTCATCCCATGTGCCCAGAAGGTCAAAGCCTGACCTGACTGAGAACAACCTGCTCTGGTGGAAGCTGTTCCCACCCACAGGAGGACTTGGAACTGGATGGTTTTTAAGGTTGCTTCCAACCCAAACCACCCTGTGATTTAAGGTCCCTTCCAACCCAAACCCCCCTGTGATTCTGTGAAGACTGGAACCTCTCTGTTCCCAGAAATAAGGCTGCCAAACATGGCGAGATTGTCTCAGAATAAAGGAAGGCAAGAAGAACCAGAAACCACAGGTGAACACAGGAGAGTCAACTTCAGCACGTCATGATTTCTGTGAAAACTCAGGTATGGGAACATCCTGTGCACACAGATTTCCCCCATGTTCCCTCTCAGGCCTCCCTCTTCCAATCACTGTGACGTGCTGGAGGAGGGAGATGAGAGCAGCTGCAAGGCTCCAGGGCATCACCAGGAGAACAAATCCAAGATTACATATGGATTAGAGAACACACAGCTCTTGTTCATGAGACTGTTGGGGGAATTACTGAAGGCAGCACTGGGCTCTTTGGCACCTGCTCCAGGATCCCAGAACACCTCTCAGAACTGCTGAGAAGGTGTGACACTTAGGGAAAAAGGAGGATGTGGATCTGGCTTTATTCCCTCCATTCTCAGAGCTCCTACACAGCACAAGAACATCCCTGGAACTCAGGTGTGTCCCTGAGGAGCTCAGGTCAATGGGACATTGTTCACTCAGGCAGGTGCCACTTGGTGGACAACAGCCAGTGGGAACAGCCCCCCTGGAGGGATGGACCCTCCCTCTGCCCCTCCCATCCCAGCTCACCCAGGGCCCTTACTTCTTGTTGGGTGTCTCAGCAAAGCACTTCAGGGAGGATGTTTCCACCACTGTCTCACAGAATGTCACCACTGGATCAGCCACCTAAAAGAACAAAAGGTTTGTAAGGTTTTCAGTACTTTTTTGTTTGTAAAAAGACTGTTTGAAACCTCTGAACACCTACAAGGAAAAACTGGCAGTGTTTTAATCAGGGTCATGTATGAAGCACTGAGGCTTTCAAATGAGACAGGAAAATTTAAATAAAATTCCAGGTATTAAAAATCCTGCTCAATTTATTTGATGCTAGCCAGGCAATGTCTGAAGAACAGGGAAGGCTGGAACATGGAAAACTCCTCTCCAAGCCAATGTGCCACTCTCAGTCCCACTGGTGTGACAGTCAGGCTGTAAGAGGCCCTTTTACACCCTAACAGCCTTTTTTTTACTTTTACAGGAATGTGACAAAATCCATGCAGTATGTTCAGGCAGGTTTTCTTTTTCTCATCCTTCTGAGAGAGGGGACCAAAACCCTGTCCAGGGTTTCCAGAGGGAAAATCTCTCTCTCACTCCCTCACCTTGATGTCGATCTCGGAGTACATCTTCCGCAGGTCGTGCATCACACAGTCCAGGTACAGCTCTCCTGTTCCCAGGATCACATGTTCCCCAGACTCTTCCACCTGGAAGACAAGAGAGGGATGTAGCTGGCAGCCCCCCTGCTCACAGCTCCTTCCTACTCAAGCCTGAGGAAGGATTAGCCTTAAATACACTTGTTAAGAGTCAGAACACCCCAAGGAAAGCTCCCACAGCCTTTTCCAGGAGGAAGTGCTGCTGGGCTCTGCAGAAAGCTGCTTCCCTGGCACAGCAGGGTGTGTGTTTTTCTGCTGGATTTACACTTTTCTGCTATTTCTACATAATTTATAAGATCAACTGAAACAGCATGAAAAGACCCACAACAAACATTAACAACCTGTGGTAAAAAAATGGATTCTTTTGAAGATCAGCCCAGAGGCTGCCCCCAGCACTGGCTGGAAACAGCCACACACACACAGAGAATCACAGAACAGTTACGGCTGGAAGGGACCTCTGGAAATCATCTAATCCAAGTGGCCCCCAGCAGTACCTTAGTTGTAAGTGAGGGGTAGCTCTTGTTGACTTTGCGGAGACCATCCAACATTTTGGGGAGCTCTGAGGGGTTGACTGGCTCCACAGCTATTTTGATAACAGATGTGGTGTTGAACTTCAAGGGACGGAAGATCTGAGCCTGGAATCAGAGAGGACAAAGAGCTGAAACTGCATCCCTGCATGTCCTCAGGGTAATACACAGCCTGTGAAGCTGCTCTCTTTCCCTCAGTGGCTCTTGTGCCCTGGTACGTCAGACAAGGATTCTTTAGCCTCACCATGGGAGCAGACAGGGATTCTTTAACGCCACTAGAGGAGCTTTTGGGCTGTACCCCATCACCCTGCCTCCCTGGAAGGCTGAGCAATGCCAGCCAGGCCTGGTACCTCCTCATTGCCCCGAGGCTCTGTCACAGTTGCTGTCTTCACTATGGGCTGGTCCACGCCCTCAATCAGCACCCAGTTGCCAGCAGGAACTCTGTTCACCTCAATGTGATACCTGAAAGGCAGGAGAGCACCACTGCAGCCTCAGACCTTCCAGCACCTTCCTCCTCCCTCTCTCTGACAGCTCTCCCTCCCTCCCAGTCCCTCACCAGGTGACTCCTTTCCCAATAAACACATTGCCACAGCTTTCTGTACCTTGCAACTGAGATCCAGAGGCGTCCAACGGTGCAGATCTGGGAATCCTCCTCATCTTCCAGGGTGTAGTTCTCCCCAAGGACCTTCACAGGCTGCCCAGCATGGATGGTGCCACTGAGCACCCTGCCAAAGGCGTGGAACTGGACACCATCATCAGTGCTGTACATTTTGGTTGTGTGACACATCAAGGGACCCTTCCCATGACACAGAGAAACAGAAATGAGCTTCTTTCAAAACACAGTCAAGAAATAGACACAGACCTGGCAGGACTGGACTTTGATGATCCTTGTGGATCTCTTTCAACTCAGAATATTCTATGATTTGTGGATAAAAGGGATAAATGGGCTGGAATTTAGAAACAATTGTTTTGATTTGCCGAGTCCTTCAGTTCCTGCCACCGGCAGCCCCACACCTCCTTGCCCTGTATGGAAAGCCCTGGAATGACCATGGTGGACTGTTCTGGAGCTGCTGTAGAGCTCCTATAGAGCAGCAAATGGTGGCTGGGACAAAGCCATGAGGAAAAATGTCACCTGCTGGCCTGCAAACCTGCTCAGGGCAGAGCACCTGAGCTCCCCAAGATCACAGCTTCCAGTGCCACAAGGTCACTCCACACTGGTGATGTGGTGACAGTCACCACTGTGGAGTTTTATGTGGATAATCACAACTCATTAAAATAATTTTCTCTGCAGACATCAGAGCAAAAGTCACAGGCAAATTTCTCACTCAGCTGCCAGCGTTGGTGGCTCCAGACAACTCCAAATGACAGCTCAGTGCAAGCTGTTGGAGGAGGAAGGGTTGGGAGAGGAAAGGTGCTGACTAACTAACACAGGGTTATTTTTATCAGCACCATGCAGTTTTTTAGAGTTTGGAGAGAGAATTAAACTTCAAGGAAAAGGGACAAAAAGACTGCAAAAGGACACAAAACCACCCTGCAGCTCCCACATGCTCTGGAGTCCTGACCTAGACCTGTTCTTCTCTGAACACAGTGAAACAATTCCCTCTCTCCAGGGCTGCCCTGGCAGGCAGCTGAAGCTCCTTGGAGTGAAGAGATTTGTTCCAGTGTCGGATGAGAGGTTTCAGAGTGCTGCAAGTCAAATCTGTGCAGATAGCTGGCTGGGAGGCAGCTGCCCTGGCAGGGCAGGGGGAGCAGAGCCTGCTGGCCTTGGTTCTGCACACTCAGAACAAACACAGGAGTTTCCTTACGTCAGGGTCGCACTCGCTCATGGCCTCCCCCAGGTCGGAGTCGACACCGCCGGTGTAGGTGTGCTCAATTTTTGTCTTGGCCCCCACTTTTGGGGAGGGAATGTGCTGCACACACATGTCCACAAAGCCTGCAACAAGAACACTTGGTGAGGACAGGGTTAACCAGTGTGGAGGAAAGAAATGGACTCCATAAACACAAGGCAAAGCCAGGGTGACTGCAGCACTCACAGCAGCAGGGGAGAGGTGAGCAGTGTCTCAGGCCATCCTGGTGTCATAGTTTAGATTTGGGAAATTGAGCAGGATCTGTGCAAGTTAGCACTCCTTGGCCAAAATATAACCCTTAACTCTTGGTGTGAGGTACTGGGGATACAAGGAGGATTGTGGAGGGGAAGACAAAGAGCTTGTACCTGTGAACTCCCCAAAGAATTTCTTGCAGACGAGTCGCAGCAGGGGCCGGATGTTCAGTTTCAACTCCTCTTTGGTCAGGTGGATGCCAAGCTCATCCAGAGTCCTGGGCAGGGTTGTGTCCACATCCCCCACCACCTGCAAGACAAGTCCCACTCTCAGGTTCACTGTGGGGGTCCCAGTCAGTAGCTCCCCAGGGCACATCACATACCAGTCACCACCCACAGGGAACCTGCACTGGGTTATAGCTCACACAAGAGCCAGATGGGTCAAAAAATCATAGAATTGTGGAATCATGAAGGCTGGAAAAGCTCTCTAAGATCATTCAGTCCAATTATTTCCCCAGCACTGCCAAGGCCACCATCAAATCATGTTAGTCCCCAAGTGCCACATTTACATGGCTTTTACATCCATCCAGGCACAGTGACTCCACCACTGCCCTGGGCAGCTGTGCCAACAGCTGTGGACAACTCGGGGGAAATTTTTCCTAATCTCCAATCTAAACCTCTTCCTGCACAACGTGAGGCCATTTCCTCTCCTCCTGTCTCTGTTCCCTGGGAGCAGAGCCCAACCTCCCCCAGCTGTCCCATCCTGTCAGGGAGCTGTAGAAAGCAAGAAGGTGCTCCCTAGCCTCCTTTTCTCCAGGCTGAGCCTCCCCAACTCCTCCTCATCCAACTTGTGCTCCAAGACTTTGCTCCAAGTCCAAGCACTGTCACTTGGCTGCTAGTAGAGCACACCAGGAAGGGCAAGGATTGCTCTATTCACTGCAAATACAGCACTGCGCTTGCAGAAATAATGATTACTGTGCGCCCCCAAAGCCACCTTGTGCAGATCCCACTGCAGAACAGGACAGGACCAGACCCAGTGCCCAGCCCCAGCTGCTCCTGCCTGGAGCTGTGGGAGGAACAATGACCCATGACAGACCTGAGCCAAGATCTTGTACAGGGGCTCCAGAAT
This sequence comes from Pyrgilauda ruficollis, assembly GCF_017590135.1. Taxonomy (NCBI): domain Eukaryota; kingdom Metazoa; phylum Chordata; class Aves; order Passeriformes; family Passeridae; genus Pyrgilauda; species Pyrgilauda ruficollis. The sequence continues at coordinate 522,852 of NW_024514654.1, read as the reverse complement.
GAACTCCACGAAGCTGCGCTGGGAGCTGCTCGTTGGGGCCTTCTTGGTGAACTTGCGGCTGTTGGAGACCAGAGAGGTGAGGAGCAAGAACTGCAGCCTGCCAGCACCCCTACACAGCCTCTGCTCCTCCCAGCTTCTCCTCTCCTCCCTCCCATCCCCTGCCAAGCTGTCAGGGACACATGGGCCAGGCTTACTCCAAATGAAGGCCAGAGTAGCCTCTCTGCTCCTGCTTGTGGGATTCAGGTGTGAATCCACATGGATTAACATTAGGCAGGAGGGCTGACTCAGCCCTTCCCAGGTACTACACCACAGGATCAGAGGATCAGGAGTCACCCTTGGGTCCACATTTTACAGGGAAAGAAGGGAAAAACCCAGGAATAAAACATTAAAACATTTTAAAAGGGTTCTTACGTCTTCGGGTTGAAGTAGATGTCGCCCCAAAGCCGCTTTGCAAACTCCTGGTAATTGATGTCTCCTAAAGGAAAAAGCAAATGATAAAGCCTCTCAGATGTCACTGCTTTTTTCTTAGCTTAGAAATCTTTATATTTTGGCTTTTAAAACAAGCCTGAGGATTCAATTTAATGAACTGATGCTGATGAGTGAATGCCTCGTCCCAATTCTGAGTGAAAGATTAAGCGCTGTCCTGGGGAGCCCAGGCAGAGATGAGCAGAAAGAGTCCAGTGGGGATGTCCCCAGCAGCCCAGGGACACTGCAGCTCACAGACTGACTTCCCAGGAACACTCCAGCTCTCTGCTACCCACGGGGTCAGAGCTGAGGAGTGCTGCAGGAGCCCAACCTCATCTGCTGCACTTCCAAACAGGAATCTGTGACTGCTGCTGCAGTGTCCAGGTGCTGGCATGGCCTCCACCCCTCAGCCCTGCAGGCTCAGCACCAGCATTTTCTGCCCTGCTGAACATCTCCAGCTCCTTCCTCTTTCTCAGGGAGCACACAGCCAAACACCCAGCACTGAAGGCCCAGTGCAGTGCTGGCTGTCATGGTGAATTTACAAAAACCAGGATAGAATGAGAACCTACAGCAGGTTCCAAACAAGCTTTTGCTGTGGGCAGATGTGTGAACACAAGGAATTGCCTCCTGGTGGCTGCAGTCTGGACACTGATGCTGCTCTAACTCCTGTCAGTGACATGTGGTGGCTGCACACACAATTCCTGGTGACCAGAATCCACTATTCCCAACTCCAAACACCCATTCAGCTCCTGCCTTCCCCACCTAGTTGGCATCTCCTGCCAACTGTGCAGTCCTCAGCTCCCTAAGGAGGGGTCTCACCCCAGCAGGCTCTGAGTTAATGCTCTGACACTCAGGGAGCTCATTTATTGCTCCAAACTCTCAGGACACGTGACAGTCCTGACACCATCAGTCCCTGACCTCAACAACTTCATCCTCCCTCAGGCCAAGTTCTCTGCAAGAGCTGGCCCACCTGCTTTACAACCTCCTTCTTCCCCTGCTCTCAGCTCCTACAGATCCCCAAATTCCCCAGTGGGGGACTTCAAAAACCTGGGCTGTGCAGCTGCTAATGCCAGCACGGAGCCCACTGCTACATGCAGCAGATTGCCTTGAGTGGGCACCTGGGGAGCAGAAAATTAAATCCAGGCCAGAAAAAGAGAGTTTCTTAAAAAAGAAAGAGGGCAAGAGTGCAAAACCTTGTGGGCAAAGCTTGTGCCCAGCTGCAGCTGAGTCTTGGACTTTTGGGAAAAGGCAGGAAGAGCTTAACTGCTTCGTTCCTGAGCTGCTGACAGGGAGGCAAAGCACAACACACACACACCTGCCTTCATTTGCTTGTTATTTCTGCTCAGGGTATGAAAAAAATCTTGGCTTCTGACTCACAAAACATTTATCAGGAGAAAATATCTTGCTAAAACTGTGTTTCTGCTTTTTAACCCCCAAGGTTCAGCTCTGCAGCACCACTCAACTGTCAGCAATTCCAGAACACAAACACTGGCCGTGTGCAGGGGAAGCTGAATGGCTTAGAAAACCCCCACAAGAAAGGTTGGGAAATGAGATGTTGAAGTGTACCAGGTTTCTGGCTAATCCTCACCATATGTGTCTGCATAAATCTTTGCAAAAGACCCCAGTGTGAAGCAGATGCTGTACTGAGAGCTGGAGAAGCACACGTTCCCCAGAAGGGGAGACAGCACGAGGTTCTCATCGGTGGAATACATGCTGAGAGGAGAAAAATAAAATCAAATCAATGTTATGAACCAAAGGAGACACTTCAGCCCACTTCCCACACCCTACAGCAGTGACAGGCAAGGAGCGTGCATTGCCAAAAAGCATCTTTAAACAGGCTGCAGCTTGCTTGCCATCAGAATCTCAGGGTCAGGAACATTTTCTGCCTATAAATTTCAAGCATTAATGCAAAGATTTAAAGATCCTAGAACTAAAAAGTTACCAGCACAAATACTTCAGATTTTTTTATCTGAGATAACTTTTCTTCTTCTAAAAAAGCAGCCAAGTTGGTCAACCAAGTAAGGGAAAAGATAATACAGGGGTATAATTTAATCCAAACAGGTTTAATGAGCTCACAGCCACGCTAGGCAGGATGAATTACCCTGCTCCAGCTGCCTGATGCCAGCACACATCGAGCAGAGACATGCCAGGGAGCTTGTGTGCAAACACACACACACCTGAAGGGCAGAATGCTGTTAAAAAATCCCTGGATGCAGAAGAGCCCACAGAAATGTCTAAGACATCCCTCCCTTTCCTGGGCAGGGCTGGCAAGGAGATTGAACTGTGTCAATATCATAATCCTTGTCCAGGAGTTGAGACAGTAAATCCCCTTTTAGTTTTGTAGCAAGTATTTAGGAGCTTTAAGACATCTCAACCTCCAATTTGGGATACAACCTGGATCATTTCAGTGTATTTGAGACATCTGGGAGCACAGATTCCCTGCTCTGGTCAGATGTCCACTTTCTCTACTTTTTAGTGGAAGAAAAATGAAATGGGGCAGGGGAAATGAAATCCCTGGAGTTTGCCAGGAAAAGCCAATCCTCCTAAATTCAATGTATCAGCTGAGATTAACTCCCAGTGGTTCTTCCTGGCCCATTTTCTATGACTCAACACATCAAGAGACAAACTGATGAGTTTTCAGGCATGTGCAGGGCTCACAGAGAGCCACGGGACAGGGACAGCAGCACTAACAATGCAGCACCCCAAGCAGCCTCACCTGATCAGACCATTAACTTCATCTACAATGTGTCTGAGCTTGTAGTAAGCATCTGTGGGGGGCAGTTTCAGCTCCAGGATGAGTCTGTCAATCTTGTTGATGCACACAGTCACTGCCAGCCTCTCCTGCACGGCGTGCTTGATCAGCCTCTCTGTGTTCAGCATCACCTGCAGGGAGCAGTGAGCTCAGAGCCCCAGGAAAGCCTCCCCAAAATGCTATCTGGGGCGTGAGGGGCAACCAGTGACCCTTACTCTGCTGCCAGGCTGCAGAAAAGCCCAAGCTCAGCAATCAGCTAATTCTCCTGAAATTCAGAAATAGGTGCTAACCCAACCAAATTCCTTGAATCCAAGCCTCTGGACATCTCTGATATAAATAACCTGCTCAGTTTTAGGTATCATGGGGATGGAGATGCACACAAGTCAGACAATCAGCCTGCAGGCCACAGCATCACATCAGTCTGGACACAGCAGCCACAGGCTTGGCTGCCTGTTCAGATGGAAAACACCCTCACTTCCCAAGCTGTCCTCCAAAAACCCTTCACCCCAGAAAGCTGAACCCATCCCAGGCCTCCATGCAAGGCAGCAGCACAGACTCCAAAGGGAGGGATGTGAGCCCCAGGACAAGGTGGCACTCACCCCCTCGGCCGCGTCGATGAAGAGCACGACGCCGTCCGAGATGCGCAGGCCGGCTGTCACCTCGTCAGAGAAATTCACATGACCTTCAAAACCACACAAAGGTGGGCAGTGAGAGGCACAAAGGGCCCTGGTGCAGCAGCAGCAGCACACAGGGTGGGAAGCTCTGGGGTTCTGTGGATTCCTGTGGTTGCTGGTACCCAGAGAGGCAGAAGGGAGATGGTTCCTCCTCACATGGGGACCTGGGAGCAGCTGCCAGAGCTCCCCATGGGGATTTAGCCTCAGCTCTAATGCTGTTTTTTGAGAATGTACACAACTTGTTTTACAGGCACTCTTCCTCACATTTGTGACTGTTTTTCTCACAGCTCTGTGCAAGCACTTCGGGAAAAGGAGGAAGATTTCTTCTCACAGACAACAGATGCTTCTCCCCCCAAGCCTCCTCCTGCGCTCTAACCTCCCTCATCCTGAGCTGTGGCTCAGCAGATGTGTCCCAAGACCCTCTTCCCTAAAGTTTCTTACAAGTTGATCTGTGATTATGTTCCCTTCACAGAAGAGGAACTGTCAGAGGCCTGAGGAACTTGCTGACTCTCACTGTGGAGCACCAGCATTTGAGCAAAGCAGGGTCCCCCTGCACATGGCAATATCTGGGAAGGAAAATTCTACCTGTGCTGCTTGAGAAACACCTCTTCAGCCTCACCAACCCTCAATCAGGCCAGGTAATCACAGACATGAGCCTGACTCGCCCCTGCCCATGGCAGGGAGTTGGAACTGGATGAACTTCCATGTCCCTTCACCCCAAACCATCCTGGGTGATTATGGGTCAGTACTGCTGGAAGTGACTTCACAGGAATGAACTCAGATGAAGACTCAGGACTAGGCTGGAGTCAGCCATAAAAAGTACAAAACACAGCTAAGTGCTTCCCACAGCAGGATTTTCAGGACTGCACAATCACCTGGAGTGTCAATGATGTTGAAGAGGAAAGATTTTCCTTTGGTGTCCGGCAGAACAATTGTCACTGGGGTGCTCTTGATCCCCACCCCCCTCTGAAACACAGGAAACCAGGATTACAGGTTAAAAAAAATAAACAAAAGGATCACCCTGTATAGAAACACAAGGAACACCATGTACAGACATAGAAGAAGATCAAGAAAAAAATCAGGAAGATGGAAAGAAGAAAACACTCATCCTGGAAGAGAGTAATAACCTCAGATCACCAAAGCACCCAGCCTGCTCTCCCATCTGTACTGGTCAGACTGGTGAGCCACCATTGCACCCTCCACACCTGATTTCAGCTGAGGAGGTACTACAGGCAACACCTGAGACAGAATGTGGGTGTTTGTTTGTGCTTTCACCCTCTGCTGCCACCAAGTTACGCCTCAAAGCACAAGATTTGATCACACAGAGTATAAACATTGAGAGGAGAAAAAAAAAATGCTTCAAAGCATTGTTCTGGTCATGACACAAAATAACATTCCCACTCATGCCCAACCACATGGAGTCAGAGCTAAGGAAAACAAGCAGAAATGTATTTATTTCGAAATAATTTTTTTCTCTTCTACCACTACTGCAAATCCCCTCCTCCTTTTTCTCTCAAAAGAAAGTAAAAATTATCCCCAAACTGGGGTGACTCTGCTGTAGATTTAACATTAAACAAGTTATAAAATCATACATGGAGATGAGGGAAGGAAGTTGGATCAGGAATCTTCCTGAGGCAAACAAGAGGAGCAGATTGTTTTACTGATAAAGAAAATAACCAAAATGTGGAAGGCACAAAAAGGCATTAAAATGGACAAGGAAACTGCCTACAACAACTGTGAGTAAAGCATGAGACAACTGGATAAAATCACTACAGGACCACTCACCTCCTGCTCTGTGAACAATATATCAGTGTAGCAGAGCTGCAAAGGCAAAACAAAAATCAGAGAGTCTCACATTTTGGTACCAGATACTCAGTTTGAAGCAGGACACAATAACTCAGGCACATCACTAAGGTGACAAGTAAGGGACAGAAGCAGAACTAGGACTGAGCTCTGGCTTCCCAATCCTACATTCCAGTCACTGAAGCACCCTGTCCCCATGCACAGTCCCCCTCCCTCAGGGTGTAGAAGCCACCCCGTGTCCCCAGGGTGGGAGTTCCCAGCAGCTCACTCACATCCTGATCGTCGCGCTTCCGGATTTCCGGGTGCGTCTGCTCTATCAGGCAGTCAACAAAACAAGTCTGGAAGAGAGCACAGAAAGGAGCTGCCTCTCTTCAGACAGACACAAACACAGCCCCATCCCTCCAGCAGCAGCACAGAGCATGCTGAGCAGGGTATTGTAAAACCTACAAATAAAACCTACAAAAATATCTACGCATTTCACAGGGAAACCTAGTGCCAGGACAAGGGGAAATGGCCTCAAGCTGGAGGGCAGGGTTAGGTGGGATAGTGGGAAAGAATTCCTCTCTGTGAAGGTAGGCAGGTCCTGGCACAGGGTGCCCAGAGCAGCTGTGGCTGCCCCTGGATCCCAGAAGTGTCCAAGGCCAGGCTGGATGGGGCTTGGAGCAGCCTGGGACAGTGGAAGGTATCCCTGCCATGCCAGGGGTGGCTCTGGGTGGGCTTTAAGGTCCCTTCCAACCCAATCCATCCTTGGATTCTATAAATAAGTGCATGAGCAGGAGGAGCAGAAGGTACTGCTGCAGAGAACCAGGGGCCAGGAGGGCTGGCAAAGCAGCAGGTCACCATCCCTACCCCTGCATTTTGGACAGTGACAGCACCTTGCCGTGGTGCAGGTGCCCACACAGAGTCACATTCCGGATCAGCTCCGAGTTGTCCATCAGATCTGCCAGGAAACTGCAGGAACAAAACACAAAAGGCTGTTGGAGGCTTCTGCTGCGTCTAAGAAAAGTAGGTGCTGCTTTTCAGCTACACTTTCTATCCAAGGTGCCCCCTGAATCTTTGCCAAACTTTTATCCTGCCAGTGCCCTGCGGAGGAAGAATCCCACTTTCCAGATGGGGAGGACAAGAGAGTTGGAGTCCCAGACAGATGGCAGTGGGTGGGAGGATACAGAGCTGGTAAAGCTGCCAGCAATTGAATATTATTGAATATTTTTCTTCTCTTCTAGTCAGTACTGGAGCAAAAATCACATCCATAGACTCAGATGATGAAGCACTTCCACTCAAACCACGGCAGGCAGGCAGGTAAATCGTGGTGCTGGATAACAAGCACCCCATGGAGCTCTGAAAGCAGCCAGGGGCTCCACAGACCATTAATTCTGATTTTCAAGCCTTAAAACAGTGACATTCCAGGGACTCAAGGAATTAAGTCTTTTTCAAATTAGCAGCTGAGCTGGGTAATGATGAGCTGGTCACTTCTGGATGGATGCTGGCCAAAAGATAATTGAGATCCTAAATTACCACCCCTAAAAAATAATGGGAGGCAGTAAAACACGCAGTCACTGCCAGAGGCCTGCAGAGAGTAAGTGCTGTCAAATAATTTCCTTTTTAAACAAATTAAATTTTCACTGATGCAATAGACTTCTTAATGTAAAACATTTTGATTAAGAGCTAAAAAATACAGCAATCAATACTAATCCAGATTAAAACCTTCCTAATTGGTCTGAAAATAAGGCTAAACGGGAAATCAATACCAAGCTTGCAGGTTTCTGGCTACATCCCACAAGGAATTTCTCGTGGCCCATCCTAACCATTTATATCAACAAATAGGAGAAAAATGAATTAATTACAGATGGAATGAGCAGAGCACACAGGGATCAGGGAAGTGGTGGATAATGCAGAGCCCAGGTCAGGACTGAGCCAAAGCACGGGCTGAGAAAAGCCAGCCCCAGCAGCTCCTGGGCTCTGCTCCAGCTCTGCTGAAGCCTCCAGGCACTGGGCACAGCCCTGGGCAGCTGAGGGAGCCCTGAGCGAACACCAGCTCCAGGAACATCCTGTCCCCTCTGCAAAACACGAGGTGCTGGATGCCAGGCACTGCCCACCACCAGGGAACTGCTGCTCAGCCACAGCTCACCTGGAGGGGAACATTTAAACTGGGAAAAGCCCTGACAGGCCACGAAGTGGAGAGTGGAGAGATGAGCCCAAGGAGACCCCCACAGCTCCATCTGCTCATCCCAAAGAGAGACAACACACACACACTGCAGGTACAGGGTCACAGACCCCCTGCCCACCACAATACACAGACCAAGAGCAGGCTTCTACAAGAAAAAGCCAAGGATGGTTTTTATTCCACAGAAAACTCATTTGATATACTACATCTCCAATTTTAAATGCATTTGGAATTTTTTCCAGGAGGTTTTCTCCCAGCCCTGGTGTCCAAGAAGCTGCTTTGGGACACAAGGAATAGACCCACCCAGCACAGCTGCAGTGTCCTGCTGACTGCACAGCACTCTGCACTCACCCAGCAGCATAAAAATTAATTCCCAATGGAAACTGGAATAGATGGGACCTAATCTGAGACTGGGATCAACCCAAAATGTCCCAGTATGATGTGTGCTACACACTGACCATGTGGATATTTAACAGGGTGCCCAGAGCAGCTGTGGCTGCTCCACCCCTGGCAGTGTCCAAGGCCAGGTTGGACACTGGGGCTGGGAGCAACCTGGGACAGTGGAAGGTGTCCCTGCCCATGGCAGGGATGGGACTGGATGGGTTTTAAGGTCCCCTGCAACCCAAATCATTCCAAGAAGTTTTCCTGAGCCACAAGCTGTTGCTATGGAGCTTGGCCTCAGCCCCTGAGGTGAGATTCCCCTGTTGTGTCCATCCCTACCCTGTGCCCATTTTCCTTGGGGAGGAAAAATGTCTGTGAAATTGTCCTGCACTTCTCTTGTTTTGGGTTCAGAACCTGGGAACTGGCTGCTCTCAGGTCAGTGAGACCCCCAGACGTGCCCCCCAGCCCCACACTCACTCCATCTCGTAGACAGTGACCGGCAGTGTCTGCTCCATCAGGGAGAACTTCTTGGTTTTCACAGGTTTGATAATGGGCTCTGAAACAAGAGACAGAACAACAAACTGTTCCCAGAGCCCCTGAACCAGCAGGGTCAGGAATAGCCCCCAGGAATGAGGACTTTAGCTGACAACCCCTCAATTTTCTGGCTGACAGATTCTCTCAGCTGTTTGTCAAAGCTGCAGGAGATGGTCACTGCAGGGCCCCTAAAGCTGAGCCATTCCAGTATGGAGGGATCAAGGGAGATCACTTAAATGCATTTACTTCTCCCTTAAATAGCTCTCCTACCTCTGCTGATTCCTGTTCTTCCAAAGATACCTTTGTTTGGGTTTGCAAAAACCACAAGTGCCCAAATCTGCAGAGCTCTTGAGGCTATGAGGGATCTCCAAAGGGGCAGGACAAAAGGGAATATTATTTCCCCTTTCCAAGGATCCATTGAGAGCCTTCTCCTCCCTCCAGCCCCTCCCACTGACCAGTGAGTGGCTGTGTGTCCTCCTCCTGCACGATGGTCTCCACCTCAGGCCCATAGACCTCCTCTGCTGTGGGGTAGTACTTCTTGTCCTCGTGCAGCACCACCTCCATCCCAGCGTGCTCCTCGTCGTGCTCCCCCATGTCATCATCATCATCATCATCCTCCAGCTGCAACCAAGGCTCGCTCTGAGCTGCTGTGGAGCCCCCCAGGGGGCCAGGCCTGGGGTCACCCCCGAGCCAGGGACCCCCAGTGCAGCCCCAGCACCCACAGGGGTGCCCTGGGAGCAGCTCCTGGAGGAGCAGCACGGCTCTTCCCACAGCTCCTGGATCAGCAACAGCCCTGGACTTGCAGGGACCCCACAGCCCAAGGCAAGAACCACACCTGGTAACACAACCCCACCCACGGACCAGCAGGACACGGGAAAGGGTTCCCTCAATTCCCCCCTGGGGCAGCCCCTCTGCCCCCACCGTGTCCGTGGGGTCTTGCTCTGCCTCCCCCGCGGGGATCCCGCTCCTGCAGCAGCCTCAGCTCCCTCCCGAGGGGCTCCCGAGGGGACCCGGACCCGCCATGGGCCTGACACCAAACCCAGCCCAGCCCAGGAGCTGGCGGTTCCCTCTGCCATTCCAGCTAGATCTTTCTCTTTACGCCAGGAAGGGATTTTGTGAATTCTTTAAACACCAGCCCTGCTCGGACCCTCGGCATTCAGGGCCCCGCACGGAGCAGGAGCAGCCGCGGGCCCGTCCCCGCTCCGGGCCCGGGTCAGGATGAGCCCCGCCGGCTCCGGGGGTCGCTGCCCCTCCTCACCTCGTCCAGGTCTTTGGCCTCTCGGCCCAGCTCGTCGTCGTCATCGTCCGAGTCCAACTCGGGCCCGATGTAGTTCCCAAACTCGTCGTACAGGTCGGTGTCCATGCTGGGGGCGGGAAGAGGGTCGGGAGGGTGCAGAGACCGGGGCCCGTGACAGAACCCCCTCAGGGCCCGTGGCACCGGGGCCCTGGCCCCAAGCCCCAGCCCCGGCCCCGGCCCTGCCCGAAGCCCCGGTCCCGGTCCCACTCTCCCTCTCCCTCACCGGCCCCGGCCCCGGCCCCGCTCTCCCTCACCGGTCCCGGTCCTGGCCCCGCTCTCCCTCACCTGCCCCGGCTCCACTCCCGCCGCTGCGCTCGCCGGCGCCGCCGCTGCCGAAGGCCCCGGGCTGCCCTCGCCGCCTGTCGCGACCGAGCGTCCCGCGCCCGCCGCCAGTGCCGCGCCCGCGGGAGGAGGGCCGGGTGTGTGCGGCGCCGGGTCGGGGCCGGTTCCGGAGCGTCCCGGAGGCCGCGGGGTAGCGCGGGGCGGCGGGGCCGGTTCTGTCGGGCGCGGCCGGGGCAGCCCCGGGGGCCTTGCGCGGTCCCGGCGCTCCGACGGCGCGAGCGGCGCTGTCGCGACAGAGCGCGCGGCCCCGGGGCCCAGGTGTTCGTCACCGGCGGGGCTGTCGCGATAGAGAGCGCGGCCGTGGGACGGCGGTGTGTCAGGGCCTGGCGGTTTCGCACAGGGGAGAGGTTCCCAGTTGCCACCCGCGTGCGCGGCCTTGGGCTGCCACAGTGGGGGGTCACAGGGCAGGACTGTCGCGATAAGGTCGGGGCTGTCGGGCCCGCCCGGCAGCGCTGGTGTGACACAAGTGTGTCCTCGAAGCCATCGCAGGCAGGGCTGTTTCGACAGGAGGGGTCCCTGTGCCCCCAGGTCCCGCAGGTGGCGGCGGTGCCTGCCCGCGCCCCGGGCATGGATCCGGGCATGGAGCCGGGAATGGATCCGGGCATGGAGCCGGGAATGGATCCGGGCATGGAGCCGGGAATGGATCCGGCCGGAGCGTTCCCGGTGCTGGAGCGGGAGCTGCGGGCGGCGCTGGCGGAGGACGAGCGGCGGCAGCGGGAGGGCGAGGCCAAGCTGCGGGCGCTGCGCCAGGGCGTCCCCGACTACGGCCAGTTCAGGTCCGGGGCTCCGGGACCGGCCCGAGGGAACCGGGCGGAGCCGGGAACTCGCTCGGGGGCTGCGGGACCCCTCGGGTGTGATGGGCCGAGCACTGCTCGGGGGACCCGAGGGGCAGCAGCCTCCCTCGGGGTGCCCGAACAGCCCCGAGGGCAGAGCCCGCCCGGCCGTGGCTGGGATTTGTCCCAGAACTCCTCCGGTGGCCCCGTGTGCGCTGAGATCTGTCCCTGCTCCGTGGCCGGTCCCTGTGGTGGCCCGGCTGTAGCCAGCAGTGGGATGGCACTGTCCCCTCCCCGGGACACTGTCTCCCCGGGTGCCTGTCCCCTGTGTCATCTGTGCCCTTCCCAGCCTGTCCCAGGTGTGTCACTGCTGTGTCCAGGGGCTGTGAGCAGGCTGGGGTGGCAGGGCTGCCCCACGGGGCAGTGTTGGGCATCCCCAGTCCCCTCCAAACTCCAGGATTCCCCAGGGATCCATCTCGGGGCTCCCTGTCCTTTGACACCCAGGATCCGTGGGTAGATCCAGGACTCTCACCCCTCTTGGGAGGCATTCTGGGACCAGCTCAGATTCCATTCATGGATTCGTGTCTGTCTCATTCCCCCATGCCACCTGATCCCTGAGGGGCAGGAAAACACTTTCAAGTGGCTTCTCCCCAAATATCTTGATGGGATTCCCGAGGGATTTCAGGCTGGTTTATCCTTGTGTTGGTTAGGGTGTGCTCCTCCAGCCCCTCTGGGTGCTCCACACAGCCCAAAGTCAGAAACTGGCCCAGAGCAGCAGCTTGGAGCCTCCAAGTGTTTCCTCTTGCCACGTGTCCCTCCTGTCCCTGTTCCCTTTAGGGAGATTGTGCTGGCTTCTCACCTGAAGCCTCTGGAGAAGAAGGACAGGCTGGGACAGAGGAGGAATGTGCTGTGGAATCCCTGTGCAGCCCCAGCTGAGACAGCACCTGTCTGCACTGTGGAGATCCCACAGGTGAGGGAGAGGCTGCTGGGGCCTCCTGCACAGCTGGAAATGACTCAGGAATCACCTGGGTGTCAATTGCAGTGCAGGAGTTACTCAGGACTCACTCTGGTGTGAGCCAGCCCTCCTGGCCCCTGGAATATCAGCGTTTGGATCAGGCTGGGCCCCTTCAGGAGGAGTCTGCTCCCTTCCTGTGGGAATGGAGGCCTGGCTGCACAGCCTGGACCCAGAGCTCCCACGGTGGCCAGGAGCAGGCTGGGAGCTGTCCCTCCTGGCTGGGAGCAGCTGCAGCCTGCCCAGAGCCAGGGCTGAGCACCGGCATCCTCCCTGGAGCAGCCTCTGGCTGCAGAGATTCCCTGAGCACAGGGAATTGCCCATGGTTTAATGGTCATGGAAAAGAGCTGGCTTGGGTTAATCTGCCTGAGCCTCATGAACTCACTGGGTCCCTCAGCAGTGGGAAAGGGACAGGACATTTTCTGTCCAGGTCATTTGTGGTTGGAGTCACCTCCTGCCCCTGCCCTGGACTCTGTCCATGCTGGGGTGTCCTGGTCACTGGATGTTTCCCATGGATGTTTCCCATGATAAGCAATTTCATGGATTGTCTTGTAAACAATCTCAAGGGTTGTTTATGATGCTGGGTTTCACTGACCTCTGTTTATTATAAGACCTTTTGCAACTCTCCTGAGGAGGGCTGTGTTTGCTTGGACTGAGCAATGATCTCCCCAAGCAAATCCTGCTCCTGGTCCCATCAGCACCAGGCTCAGATCTCCAGAGCTTCTCCAGCTGTGCTCAGCCCCAGCTGATGTCACTTAGCTTTGTTCCCTGGCTGTAGAAAAGCTGCACATCTGCCTCCTCTTTCAGCCTGTGTGTTGGTGAGCCAGCGGGGCTGGGCTCAGCAGTTCATTAGAGCTGGTATAAAATGGGATTTCTTTTACCTGGGAATGCCCCTTGGAGCTCAGCTCTCAGCCTCTGCTCTGCCACAGACCCACCAATGCCAGGTGGTACCAGACAGGGCACCTGCACGTTTTCTGGGGTTTGCATCTCCCACCTTTTCTCTGCCACTCCCTGGTTTTTCCTCTCTGTGCTCAGAGTGTTCCCTGCCCTGATCTCCATGAGATCCCTTCCCAGGCAGTGCTGGTGGATCCAGGCTGGGCAGAGAGTCTGACTGGTTGGGGCTGGGGTCACTCCACAGCCCTCTGTGTTCACACTGGGTGTCACAGCTCATCCTCACTTCCCTTTCCCCCGGTGTTCCCTGGTTTCTCAGGGTTGAAGGCACCTGCCATTTCCTTGTTTTCCCCTTTTCCTCTGGATTTTCCTGGTTTCTCAGGGTTGAAGGCACCTGTCATTTCCTTGCCTTCCCCTTTTCCCCCTCAGCAGCTCCTTGTGCTGCCAAAGCCCCTGGTCAAAACATCTCAGCTGTCCATGGGCTGATTGTGGTGAGGGGATCAAAGTCTTCAAGTGGGACCAAAACAAAAGGACCTGAGTGTCCCTTTCTCCTCCAGGAGCTGGATCAGCTGCCTGGCACCGCTGCAGAATTTCACCGAGATTGGCGCAGGTGCATGAAAAGTGGGACAGAGAAATACCAGTTTTTGCTGGAGCTTGGAGGGGAGGCCTTGGGCAGGATCTTCCAGGCTGATGTGGGCTTTGGCCTGCTGGGGGAATTCCTGACAGTGCTGGCAGAGAACATCCATCCTGGAGACAGAGCTGCCATCCTTCAGATCCTGCAGAGCCTGGCGGGCACCAAGCGCTTCGGGCTGAACGTGGCTCTCCTGAGCCAGGCAGAGAAGGAGAGCAGCCAGGACTTGTTCAGGAAGCTGCAGAGCAGGGATTGGCAGGCTGCTGGCCAGCCTGGCTGCCTGGCCAGCTGTGAGGCTGGGAGGAAAACCCATCCCGTGGAGACCCACCTGGAAAAGGAAAGTGAGGAGGAGAGGACAGTGGTGGAGCTGATGAAGTGTTACCAGGTCAGCTGAGGGAGCAGGAGCACCAGGATTGAGCAGAAACCTCAAAGCTTGACTCTGGCATCAGCCAGGGCACAAGTTGTGCACAATAAAGCTTAACTCCCAGGCTGTGGTGCTGTGGTCTCTGAGCAGGGTGCCCTCACAGATGGGTATGGGAGAGTCTCTTGGATAAGGAGAAATCCAAGGGAAAGAAAACAGGGTGGTGGTTTTGAAGGAGAAACCCAAACCCAGATAGTCCCTTTCCTCTTCCACCCCTGTTCACAGTTACTGAGGGGTTCCAGGAGATGTAATTGATGACAGTGACAACTCAGGTTCATTTTTTCCCCAAACCCAGTGCAGCAAATGGCAGAGTCACCCCAGCAGACTGGAAGCACCTGCTCCCACCTGCCCTGGAGAAACCACCAGGCACCTGATGGCAGGTCCAAGTTCGTCCCTGAGGCCTGGAATGGGAATATTGGCCTTCGTGGCACCCCTTGAGGGGACATGTGTGTCCCTGCACTCTGCTGTGGTGCCATTCCTCCTGCCTTTGCACACCTGACAACAGCTGAGCTCTGGAGACTTCAGCAAAAGAACATCCTGGAGCTACCCAAGATCAGGATGGAGGATTTTGATGCCAGAACAGCCCCAGCAAAAGTGCCACAGCTCTGGTGGGAACAGGCACGCTGCTTGAGTGGTGCCAAGGCTCAGGGTGAGGAGGGCAAGGCTGGGAGCAGCCTGCTGCATCCCCAGCTCTTGGGAAAGGCAAAATCCCTGGGGATTGGTGGGAAGACGGAGGAGAAATGCAGTGGAGCAGAGATTGTGGGAATGGTGACAGAAGATGGGGCTGTGAGACCCACTGGGGCCCTTTCCAGGTCAGCCAGGTCATGGTGTGAGCTGAGCTGCTGAGAGCTGAGCTGAGGGGCCAGATGGGGTCCAGGATACATGATCTTCATCATCATCATCCTCACCCACCTGGGCATCCAGACAGGGTCCACAGGGAGGAAACATGGACATCATCATCATCATCCTTGCCCATGTGGGCACTCAGGGTCTGAGTGCCCTGAGCGGGGAGGAAATATGAGCATCATCATCATCATCCTTGCCCATCTGGGCTTCCAGACAGGATCCACAGGGAACAAACATGGGCATCATCATCATCATCATCCTTGCCCACATGGGCTGCTGCTGGCGGGCATTCAAGACCCCATCCAGGCTGGGACATCATCCCCAGGGGCACTTGGATGCCCTGGGCCCTTCTCCCGTTGGAAATTCCCCTGTTCTGGCCATCAACATTCAAACACTGCCAAATTCCTGCTCTCCCTCCCCTCAGGGCAGGAGTAGGACAGCAAGGACTGATGTGGGAAAGTCCCTGTTTGGGCACAGCTCAGTAGGGACAGGCAGGATTTGACAGTGCCAGGGTTTGCTCCAGGTGGGATTTCACACTGCCAGGATTTGTTCCTGGCTCTCCCTTGGTTGGCAGTGGGGGTTAAAGCTCAATAAAGTCCTTTTCAAAAGAAAACTTGGAGCTGGTGCAAGATGTTCTGGCCAAACTGTAGAGTTCTTGATCTGCACCAGTGATTTATTACAGCTGTTTTTCTAAGAGGCTGCTAAAAACATCCACCAAACTATTTTAATCCAATTAATACTTGCTTTCCTCACCCTTGTTTGCCTTGTTTTCCATGTTGAGAACTGTGTGTCCCAAACCCTTCAGGGTCCCTTTTGAGCTCCTCAACTGGAGCAAACCCATACCTTTTAATTTTTGTTGTTGGTTTTTTTAAACTTGTGAAGGGAAGAATATTTTTCAAACTGATTTGGTGATTTTTTGCAGAAATGGCTGCTTTTGGGGTGCTTTTAACTCACCCAACTCCCCACAGTTGAGAGCCAAAGTCACCTCAAACATCCCCCAAAGGTTGTGACAGCTCTGCAGGGTTTTGGTGGACACTTAATCCTCAGCATGGAGCAGGATGTGCCCTCCAGGCTCATCTCCTTCTTCTGAGGACGTGGCTGAGGAATTCAGCAGAAATCCCTCTGTCCCTCTGTCCAGGAGGGCACGGAGGCTCCCAGTGCTGCTCTGGCCCTTGAACTGTTTGATGATGTGCAGGAGCTCCAATCCACCCTCAGCCCCAAAGCTGCAGCCAACCCTGGCAGCCCCCCAGGAGCTGCAGCCTGGCATTGTGTGGGGAGGGAGCTGGGTTTGAGGGTGAAGAACCCCCAGGAGATCCCTGATTCCCATCAGGGAAGGGATCTCTCCCACCCCACTGCTGGCTGTGTGTGATCCCTGCATCCCCTCCCTCTGCTCAGTCCCTTCTGGCTGTTGGCCCCTGGAGTGTATCCGTGCCCCGGGGCTCAGCCCTGAGCACCTTCTCCTGCAACATTAGGATCGGTTTGGGCTCCCAGAGGTCCCCACCACCCCAGATAATCCCAAAGCCCCACAGTGCTGGCTGCAGAGAGGTGGATGCAGGCACAACCATGGAAGCTCAGTGTGTTTGTTAGCTTTATTCTCATCCTGCAGCAGCATTAGTGCATTAATTCGGCAGCAAGGGAGGCTGCTCCTGGTGTCCCATCCCCCTGCATTCCTGCCCCGGGCACCACCCAGCTCTCCAAAACACCTCCTGCCCTGGGAACGCAGCTCTGGGACTGGGTTGTGTGTCTGGGGTCAGAGCAGAGCTGCTCAGCCCCTGACCGAGGGGACAGAGGGGACAGCGCCCGAGGGCAGCCGTGTGCTCGTCCCAAAGGCTCTCAGGGCACGGGAGGTGCTGCTGGCTCCTCGTTCTGTGTCAGGAGGCACCAGGCAGGTCCTGCTCGTGGTCAGTGGCTGCAGCCAGGGTGGGGTCGGGGCTGTGGCGAGCACCGGGCTGGGCAATGGCCCTGGGGGCGAGTGCTGCTCGGGGGGAGGACAGGTAGGGCCCTGTGCAGCCCAGGGACAAGGGATTTCTTCCAGTCCCTTCCTGAATGCCCATGGAGGGTGGGCTCAGCTGTGTGTGGGGCAGGGACTGTGGCTGGGGCAGCCCCAGAGTCCCTGGCTCCCAGAGTGACGAGACTCCCCCGTCACTCCTTGGTTGCAGGTGGCACCTTGGGCTGTGAGACCCTCACAGGTGCCCTGACACCTTCCTCCTGTTCCTCCTCCTCTGCACCCTTCTTGTCTCCTCTCCATTTTCACCTGCATGAGATTCCCCTGCCACAGGGCCATGGGTCACCCCTCAGGTCTGGTTTTTCCTGTTTTTCCTGTGTTGGGGACACCTTGGTGGCAGTCACCCAGTGGGATCAGGACAGCCCCATGGCTCTGTGCCAGGAGAAGCCCTTGAGGCCACTGTGTAGCCCCACAACCCACCCCAGACACCTCAGGATCCCCTCCTGATGCCCTTTTTGTCACTGCTTGACACCATCCCAAGAGCATCCTGCTCCTCCACTCTCCTCTTTCTCCTGCCCCTGCCTCTCCATCATCCTCCTTCTCCCTCCCTGCCTCTCCATTCTCCCCCCTGCCCTGCCTCTCAGCTGAGCTCACCCAGTGCTTGGTGACAGGGAAATGTCCCTCTCCAGCCGGTACCTCAGCCCTGCGTCCCCCCAGCCGAGGGTGTCAGGGTCCGGGTGCCCTGGGGAGATGCAGGGAGGCCTCCCAGGCCAGAGAGTGGATGCAGGGAGATGCTCTTGGCACCACCGTGTTGTCTGAGGGTGCACGGAGATGAAACAGGACAGAGACTCTCCCTGGAGACCAGGATGAGGCAGGAAGGGCCCCCAAACCTGAGAGCATCCCGGCCCCACCCGGCTCCGCCGGCCTCGCGCGGGTGCTGCCCGGTCCGACCGGAGCTCTGCCGGCTGCCAGCCCCTAACGGGGTGCCACCGGACCCTGGGCACGGGGAGAGGCGAGGGGTGCACGGGAGGGAGGTGCCCCCCAAGCGCCACCGACGCCTCCCGTGCCCCGTGCCCGGCCCGGGGCTCCCGTGGGACCTGCGGGGCTGCGGCTGCTGCGGCTCCCCCGCCCTACGGCCCCTCCTTGGGCTCCTGCTTGGACTCCTTCAGCACCTGCAGGTGGAGGCAGAGGGATCCTCAGCCCCGAATCGGGTTCTGCCACCGGCTGGGCCTGCCTGGGCTCTGAACGAGCTTGGGGACAAGGACAGGGACAGGACAGGACAGCTTTCTCTATCAGCTGCCGGCCTCAGCTCCACCATGACCCGGAGTCAGATCGTGCCACACCCTCAGGGATCACTGGCTCCCTGCCTGGGCTGCCTGTGGGGCTCGGGGATGGTGGCCCCATGTGCAAGTCCCTTGGGGACCCTGTGGGGAGGTGGGGATGGAGCGTGGGTGACACAAATGAGCATTTCCCACCTCTCCATCTCGGGTCTCCACAGTTTTGACCACGATGCTCCTCTTCACGTGAGCTTCTGACACAGATTTGGTGTCCAGGCTGGTCTCTGGGGGACATGGGCAGGACAAGGCAGTGACACCCTGCCTGGGGTATGGCCCTTCCAGCCACACTCAGGAGGAGAAGCTCAAAGAAAACGGATTGGGCTGGAAACCCCTGAACCATGAGAGACAGCATGGAGACACAACCAGCCTCAGGGACAGGGCTGGCCTCAGGGACATGGTTGGCATTGCGGATGTGGCAGGCCGTGGGATCTGATGTGTCCTGGGGACACTGTTAGGCTACGGGGACAGCTGGGGACATTTCTGGCCTTGGAGATGTTGTGGTCCATGGGGACAGGGGTGGCTTTGGGATGTGATTGAGCTTGGGGACAGGCTTGTCCTTGGGGACACAGTTGTCACTGAGGAAGAGAGTTGGCCTTAGGGATGTGGTTGTCATTGAGGACATGATGATGTGATCAGTGCTGGGGACATCATCAGCCTTGGGGACACGTTCAGCCTTGGGGATATGGCCATGGCACCTCCTCCCCCCACCCTGGGAGTACCCAGGAGGTTCCCTGGGATTCAGAGAAAAACCTCCTGATCCCTCTGAATGGGGCAGGGATGGCCGAGGTGGCTTCTCCTGCCTCAGAGCCCCCAGAAGCCCCCCCTGTTTGTGCCACAGCCCACTGCCCCTTCCCCACGTGGGGCACAGCCTCACCTCGGATCTGCAGCTTGGAGAAGCTCTGCACAGGGATGGTGATCCTGCAGAGGCAATGGCAGCATTGGGAAGAGCATGAGGTCCTGCTGGACACCCCAGAGGGACCACGAGGACCTGGGCTGGGTTAGGGACATGGTTGGGTGGGGTGAGGGCAGGATGGAGCTGTCACCTGCTCTCCTCGCCCTCCAGCAGCTTGCGGTACGTGGCGATCTCGATGTCGAGGGCCAGCTTGACATTGAGCAGGTCCTGGTAGTCCTGCAGGTGCTGGGCCATCTCCTGCTTGAGGCTCTGGATGTCCTCCTCCAGCCTCCCCACCGTGTCCTGGTAGCTGGCCGTCTCCAGGGCATAGCGCTCCTCCAGCTCCCGCAGCTGCCTCTCCAGGGACTCGTTCTGGGGTCAAGGGGGCTGTGAACCTCCATGGCCACCTTCTTCCAGGAGCTGGGGCTCTCCCCAGTGTCCATCTATCTCCCACCCTTGGGGACCAGCCGTTCCCCTGGCTGTGGTGGTGGTCCTGCCAGGGAACCCCCGATGCTGGCAGCTCCCTGAGGCCGTGTCCCTGCTCTTGCACCCCACGGCTGTCACCTACCGAGCCCCGCAGAGCCTCCAGGTCGCAGGTGAGGGCCTGGAGCTGGCGCCGGTACTCGTTGGCCTCCTGCTTGGCCGCCCTCAGGGCCTCGGCGTGCCGGGCGGCCGCGTCCGTCAGGTCTGCGAACTGGGACAGGGGACGTGTGCCATGGGAGGGGAGCACGGGGAAGGGATGTGTTCTGGTGGCACACGGTGTGGGAACACAACCCTGCTCTGCTCCACAGCAGGGACATGGCCCCAGAACACGTGGCAAGGAGAAAGATCCCTGGCCCAAGGGGGACAGCAGAGATCCCAGACCCCGCACACCAACCCCAGCCCCGAGATGGTGACACCCCGGGAGGGGACAGCCAGGCCATCCATCCGTGGGGCAACCAGCTCCCACTGCACCTTGGACTTGTACCACTCCTCGGTCTCCTGGGCGTTGCTGGCGGCCATGGCCTCGTACTGGCTGCGGAGGTGGCGCAGCGCGGCTGTCAGGTCCGGCTTGCTCGCGTCCACCTCGACGTGCACCCGCTGCCGGGCCAGCTGCTCCCGCAGCTCCCGCAGCTCCTGTGGGGACAGCAGGGTCAGGGCAGCCCCCTGAGCCCCAGCCCCCAGCCCCAGAGCGGGGTTACCTCCTCGTGGACCTTGTGGAGGAAGGCGATCTCGTCCTGCAGGGTCCCCACGCGCCGCTCCAGGTCCAGGCGAGCCAAGGCAGCATTGTCCACGTCCTGTCACCACAGAGGGACAGGAGGGACTGACTCAGCTGGCCACCCGGGTCCTGAGCTGCCTGCTCATGTCCATTCCCTTCCACTCCCACCCAGCCCTGCCTCTCTCTGCCCAGCCCCGGTCCCTCACTGCCTGCTCCTGCCATTCCTGCCCATCCATGTTCCATGTCTGTCCATCCCTGCCCTTCCCACTCATCCCTGCTCCATTCCCGCTCCTTACCTGCTCATTGTAACACATACCAGTCCCTCAGTTCCTGCTCCTGCCCATCCCTTCCTGTCCCTGCTACCTCCCTGTCCATCCCTACCCCATCCCTGCCCATTCCAAGGGAGGCCAAGCTGGGATCTGCCCTCACCTGTCTGTAGGCAGCCAGGTTGCTCTCGGCCTCCAGCCTCAGGGTCACCTCGTCCTGCAGCCTGTGCCAGAGCAGGGCACAGTTACACATCCAGGACCATGGCTGGTCACTCTCAGCCCACAGACAGACCCTCTGGGCTGACACAGCCCCACAGCATCCCCCCAAACCCAGGTCAGCTCTTGTGCCCACTCCACACCATCCCACACTGTTCCCAGGAGTCACCCATATCCCATCACAATCCTGGTGGACACCAGTCCCTGGTCCCCACGGCCACCCTGCTCCTGTCTCGGGGCCACTCTGACCCCTGGGAACACCTGGCTCCATTCTGGTCCCAGGGGTCACCCTGGTCTTTGTCACCACCATGGTTCCCATCACCAGGAAGGTCCTGATCCCCATCCTGGTGTCCATCCTGTTCCCTGCTGCCACTTTGGTTCCAGTGGCCACCCTGGTCCTGGTAGTCACCTGACACCCATCCCAAGTGGGCCACCCTGGTCCCCGGGGCCACCCCGAGCTGTTCAGTGCCTTACTTCTGCTGGAGGCTGCCGAGCTCCTCGGCCAGGTTGTCCCTCTCCATCTCCAGCCGGGCCTTGGCGGTGGCCAAGTGCTCCCCGCGGCGCCGCAGCTCCCGCAGCTCCTCCCGGTAGCTGTCGGCACGCGAGGGCTCCCGCTCCCGCTGCTGGCTCAGCTCCAGCAGCAGCGCCTTGTTCTGCTGCTCCAGCAGCCGCACCTTCTCGATGAAGCTGGCGAAGCGCTCGTTGAGCTCCATCATCTCCACCTTCTCGTTGGTGCGCGTCTCCCTGAACTCCGAGTTGAGCGCCGCGGCCAGCGAGAAATCCATCCTGCCCGAGCCGGGCCGGGGGCTCAGCTGGGGGCTGCGGGGCGCCCGGAGCCGGCCCGGGGCGCTGCCGAGGAGCAGCCGGTACCCGGGCACCGAGGGGCCGAAGCGGCGGCCGTAGGAGGGCAGGGGCCGGCTCTCCATGCCGGGCGGGTGGGCGCGATGTGCCCGGCCGAGGGTTTTATGGAGCCCGAGCCCCCGTGCCGCCGGCTGCCCGGCGCTGCCCCCGGCCCGGAGCCAGCGGGCGGGCACGGAGCCGGCTCTGGCGCCCGCGGGGGCGGCTGTGCCCTGGCAGCCAGCCCGGGCACCGAGGCACGGCCCCTGCCCAGCGCTGCCCCCGCTCCTGGGCTGGGGATCGCGCCAGGGTGGGGACACAGCGCTGGCCACGGGACCCGTGGGTGGGAGCTGGTGCCAGGCTGGGCGCGGTACATGGGACACTGGGGGTGCTGCTCATGAAGACCAGCTGCTAATTGGGTGACTGGAGCCTCTAAGTCCCCATCCCAATGGGCCTGTGGAAGCACTGGCTGGTGGCCCTGGAGCCCCGGTCCCCGTCCCCAATGTTTCAGGGTCCCCGTGGGAAGGTGTTGACCCCACAGAGCTGAGTGTGCATGCCCGTGGCACTGGCACACATGCACGGAGTCTGGGGGGCCTTTTGCCCCCGGTGGCACACGGCGGGGACTGCCAGGGGCTTTCCGCAGCGGCTGAAAGGGGTTTTGTGCGGAGCCAGAGCCGTGGCACAGCCGGGAGGAGCCTTTGTGCCAGGGCACGGCCCTGCCGGGAAGCGCGGGGGCTGATCCAGGGCACGGGGCCAGCGCCAGCCCCGTCCCTCCCAGTCACAGTCCCAGTAATGGCCACAAACTGGGGCATGGAGGGGACTTGGGCACCGCCCGGGGAGGGGATGGGGGTGTGCTGGGGACACGGGGACATGAGCGACACGTAGTGGCACCGGGTGGGTGCCCCGAGAGGCAGCCGAGGTGAAGCAGGGGACAGGGGTGTCCCTGGGACTCTGCTGCAGGGGCAGGGACAAGGACAGGAACGAGGACAGGGACGGGGACAGGGATGGGACGGGAACAGGGAAAGGGACGGGAACAGGGACAGGGGCAGGGACAAGGACAGGAACGGGGACAGGGACAGGGGCTGGCCCCGCCGCTGGCAGTAGATGGCAGCCGATGGCCGGGAAAGGCTCTTGGCTGCCGTGGGACAGGGACACCCCGCTGGACCACGGCCACCACCACCCACAGTGGCCAGTGGGGAGGGCTGTGGCAATGGCTGCGTCCCTGTGGGTGCAGTCTGGGGAGACCCAGGGCCAGCAGGGACCATACTGGTGAGACTGGTGGGACTGGGACAGCTCCCATCTCCTTCTGTAACCCCCAGAAGCCTCCAGCCAGCCCGGTGCTCCCCCGGCTGTCCTGTGCCGGTGTCACCAGGCGTTGTGCCCACAAAAATTCCAGGTTTGGGGCACGTTCACATCCCCAGTGACTCTTGTGTCCCCAGACAGCAGTGGCATCTCTGGAGACACGTGCTGTGTGACAGCTCTGCTGACAGGACACCCCCCTCCCTGGGGCACTGGGGTGGAGGGGGCACAGAGCGGGGGCTGGGGACCTTTGGGGTCCTGTGTGGGCACCCGCTGCTCCCCGGGGATCGATTCTCTCCCGGCTCCCGCGCAGCGCCGCCAAAGCACGGGGAGCGGCGCTGCCGGCAGCGGCGGGAGGCAGAGAGGGGCTCCCCTCCTCCTCCTCCTCCTCCTCCTCCTCCTCTTCCCCGGCCCCCCTAATGAGACAAACCAACGGGGCTGGCAGTTTTAATTGGAAGCTTCCAGGCTCAAAGGCGAGACCAGCCGGGCAGGGAAGGAGCCGCTGGCCCCGGCCCCGCGGGACAGCAGCGCCCGGGGCTGCCCCGGCACCGGCCCCGCTCCTGCCACCGAGGGCACCGCCGAGGGCGGCTCTGAGGAGCCGGTGCAGGGAGCCAGGTGTGACAGCGCCAGATGTGCCCCGGCACGGCAGGAAAAGGGATCACAGTGGTCCCTGGGTTGGGTGCTTGGGGGTCTCTGTCCCACGGTGGGGGTGTCACAGGGGTGGCAGTGGTGGGGTTGGAGCAGCGGGGAAATAAATACAGAACAAAATACAGAACAAAACCAGAGCAGGACAAATACAGAACAGAATACAGAACAAAACCTTTTCCCCTGTCACTATACAGAGTGTCAGGTCCCAGGAGGGCAGGTGGCTCCCCCAGCCCTCACCTGCACTGTGGGACACTGAGCAGGGTGCCCAGAGCTCCCCCGGCCCACAAGAGGGTGCAGAGGCCCCCCAGGACCCCGGGATGATGGAGATGGGGGAAGCCACAATGGAGCCCAAGTCCAGAGCAAGTGCCCTTTTCAGGCCAGCTCAGCTGGGGACTGCTCCTGAACCCCTGCTCCCCTCATGGGGAGTCCTGTGGGAGCCCAAAGGGGAGCTGGGAGAGGGGCTTTGGGAGCCAAAAATGGCTCTCAAATAACTGGGGAAGCTGTGGTTTTAGGGCGTGTCAGGTTGTGTTTTAGGGGAGGCTGTGGGAGCCTGAAGGGGGTTCAGGCTCACAGGGGGCTCTAAGGGGGCGCTGGCCAGGGTTGGCACAGGGAGGGGGTGGGAAGCAGAGCCCAGGGAGAGTCTCTGAGGCCTCTCCCAGCTGCGGATCTCTGTCTCCCACTGCACCCTCCAGCTGAACCCAGCCCCAGCTCAAGGAGTGCACGAGGACCCAGACATTGGTACTGGAGCCGTGTCCTCCAGCAGCCCTGTGGGAATGGGGAGACACAACAGCAACCCCAAACCACACAGCCTGAAACTGTTCTGTGCCTGCACCCGTGCTGAGAGCAGCTGGGAGTCCTGGGGACACGGGCTGGGGAGGTCCCAGGTGCCTCCTGGCTCCTGGCTGGCAGCAGACGTGGCCCTGAGCTGCCAGGGGCCCGCAGAGCTGCCGGGAGCCCCGGCCCCACTGCCCGGGGCTGCTCGGCCTCGGGGTGCCCGGCTGCCGTGCCCAGGTGCTGATGCAGCCCCTGCCCGCTCTCCCCCAGCCCACGTCACCAGAGCAGCTCCTGCACATGTTGGCCAAAGGCAACAAAAACCGGGCACAGCGTCCCACCAAGGCCAACGCCGCCTCCTCCCGCTCCCACGCCATCTTCCAGGTGAGGGCTGCTGCCTCTGGGATCGCCCCCACTGCTGCTGCAAACGCCGCTGAAAACACACCTGCACACCTGTGCCAGGACCAGCATCCCAGGGCTGTCCCCCTCAGCCCTGAGCTGGGAACGTTGCTCCCCAGGGGCTCTGTTCATGTGCTCTCTGCTGTCTGGGTGCAAAGCTACCTGTGGGTTTCAGTTCCAGCCAGGCCCTTCCCGAATTCCAGGGCTGTCACGGCTGCCTGGGCAGATGGAGGCTCTGGCTGTCACTTCAGCCTGAGCCTGGTACCTCGCTCCTTGCTGCTGGCAGGGGAGCAGCCCAGGTGTCTGTGTGCTTTTCCAGCCAGCTCCCAGCTGGGCTCTTTGGTGGCTCCTGGATTCCTGCCTGCACAAATCCCTGAGCTGTGCTGGAATTCTGCCCTTCCTGCTGCCAGCTCTGCCTCCCAGCAAGCAAACCACGGCTGCAGAGCCTCTGGCCCTGCAGGGGTTAAGCCTGGGGGGCGGGGGAAGAGGGGGTTACAGGGCAGTGGGGGAAGTACTTTGGGTTCTACTGGGATATTTTTAGGGATTCAGAGGGGAAGGCACGGAGCAGTGCTGCCAGGTGAGTCTTGGTGGCTGTGTTCCCCTTGGCCTGCACCAGCCCTGGGCTTGGCACCCACAGCCCTGTCTGGTGCCACCCTGGGGACACGGTCAGGCTCTGTCTGAGGGCTGAGTTTTGTGACAAAGTCCTCAGGGAGAGTCAGGCCTGGAGCTGCCTCTGTGTGTGAGCCCTCCTGCCTCATGCTGGGGATTTGGGTGGGTTTCTTGCCCTTCAAGGACCCAACCAGCTGTACCCTGCTCCATCCCTGAGTGTGGGAGATGCAGATTGTTTTCCATATCTCTGTCCCTCCCTGACTTTGCTTCTCATGTCCTCACCAGGTGTTTGTCTCACCATCATCGACATGGTTCAAGTGCCAGAGCATCACTGGGACCCACAGTTGCCCTCCTGGACAGCAGGATTTGTCTTGGGAATGTTGAAATCCTCAAGTCATGTCCTCAAACAAAGGAGATGAGTCTGGAGGGCACATCCTGCTCCCTGCTGAAACCCTGCAGAGATGCCACCACCTTTGGGGGATGTATAAGATAACTCTGTCAGGCACAAATACTAACTCCCAATTCTGTGCTGAGTTGGGTGAGTTAAGAACACCTCAAAAGCAGAGACAGTTCTGAAGAAAATTGCCAGATTATTTGAACAAAAAAGAAACCCAAAAAACTTTCACTTCAAAAAGTCAAAACCAAACATTGAAAAAAATGTTGAAACTAAAATATACAAAAATGGTCTTCACATTGGAAATTTCCTGTGCCAGGGTGATCCAAGGTGTGTCCTGTGGGGGAGCTGCTATGGCTTGTCCGCTTTCCTGAACACCTGCGAGCTGCAGCGGGACAGGTGGATGAGGAAGAAGATGCCGATGACGATGGCAAAGCTGATGCCCACAGCCCTCATGACGAAGATTGACTCGGGGTCGCTGGGGCTCCGCTGGCGCCGGGGCTGGAAGGTGACACTGAGCTGGAAGCCGGCCACCAGCTCGCCCTCCCGCCAGCAGAAGTAGGTGGCTTTGTCCCTGCTGCGCACTCGCTGGATGTGCAGGTGGTTCCCGTGGTCAATGAAGAGCCTCATGTGCTTCCGGACCCCCAGCAGGTAGTAGGAGCGGTAGAGGCGGACGGAGCCCTTGTCCCAGGCCACGGCGTGCTCTGGCCGCGCTCCCGGGCACGAGATCACCAGGTCAGTTTTGGGGAGCTGGTTGTGGTACTGGATGGGGACGTGGGGCAGCTCGGGCTTCTTGCCCATCTTGTAAACGATGTTGGAGATGGACTGCACGCCCTCCTTGGGGGCTTCCTTCTCCGGGCAAGGGGCCAGGCAGCTCCTGATGGCCACTTCGGGGTTCCGGAGGTGCATGAGGCTCCCGAAGTGTGCAGGCACAGCCCTGGAGCCGCAGGAGGTGACGTTGGGCAGCGTCGTGCGGTAGCGGGGCTTCAGCTGGCCGCTCTGCACGTAGCAGAGCCCGATGCGCCGCTGCTCGCCCCGCACCCCGCAGCGGTCACAGCTGGTCCAGTCCCAGAACATGGTGAAGAGGGTGAAATCCTTCTCTGTGTAGTCCTCCTGGACGTGCTGGTCGTTATCCAGAAAAGCCACCGTGATGTGCCTGGTGGGCTGCACGTCCACGTCGTAGCCGTAGAAGAAGAGCCCTTCCTTGGTGCCGCACAGGTAATGGCCCGAGTCCCTCACCTGGGCTCGGAACACGATCAGGCTGAACATGCGGATGCTGAAGCGCTTCAGGAGGTCGCTGCCCACGCGGATGTCGCTGGAATCCACAATCACGGTTCCGTTGAAGTCTGTCAGCACCGTGGTTTCGTGGCTGTGCAGGTTCTTCTGGAAGTACCAGACCACAGAGGAGATCTCCTCGGGCTTGCACTTGCAGGGCAGCTCGAAGGTCATGTCCGCCAAGTACGCGACGCTCTCGAATACCAGGAAGGCGGGACACGCCGTCTTCTTGAACACATCCCCTTTCTTCTCAATGGCAAAGGCCTGGAGAGCGTCCACCAGGGACAGGAGAATGGTGGCTCCCAGCAGCCTCGTCCCCATCACTCCAGGTGCTCTCTAGCCCAGCAGAACTCACACAGCCCAGGCAGGGATCTGCTGGGAGCATCCTGAAACATGCTCTGAAACAGCCCAGCCTCTGTCACCCACTCTGAAAGCAGCTCTGGAGCGTTGTCACCCACGTGCCTGGCAACAATGGAGCTGTGCTGGAACCCCCAACATCTCATCATGGTTTGAGTTGGGTGGGAACTTAGAGAGGATCTCTAGTGCAGATCAACATCTTCATGGCTGTGCCATTGGGAAAGTATTCACTTTGGAGCAGTGGGTTCTGCTTTAATGATTAGGTCGAAGAGAACCTTCAGCCATGGGCTGGCCTATCTGATGAGAGGGGTTTTAAATAGAAAAACTATTTAAAGGCCTGGGGGGTGGGTTCCAAAGGGGCAATATTTGTGCCATTACTTCTTTCTAGGGAGGAGACCAGGCCAGCCCGTGCAGCCTGATGTTCCTTGGCCCGAGATGAGAATCACAGGGCAAACCCCATCAGTGCTGTGTGTGGCTGTGGAACCTCTCACACCCCACACGGTTTCTTGATTCCCCTCTCTGAAGTGCCTGGGCATGAACAGTCACAGCATGGGGAACAAACAAGAACAAGAAACGTGAGTGTGCAGTGGCAGGGCCATCATCCCACTGCAATGACAGCGGGACAGCTCACCTGACTGGGCTGTTGTCATGGATGGCCATGGCCATTGCCCCCCCCAGCCCTCACCTGCACTCTGGGACACTCAGCAGAGGCCCTGGGGTGATGGAGAAGGGGGTTGGAGCCCAAGCCCCGAGCCAGAACCTTTTCCAGGCTCCCCACACGAGGAGGAGGCAGGAGAGAACAGCCACGTGTTGGCCCTTGGATTTGGGACAGAACAATTTATTAAAAACACAGTAACTTATTTCCTAAACCCACCCATAACCTGCAAACACACGTACAGGACGGAGCCAACGGAGGGAGCACAAACGCGGGCACGCAGCTGGAACCATGGCCAGAAGGGCACCGCGGGGCAGGAGGGGATGCTCGCGGGGCTGCTGGAGGAGCACAGAGGCACAGAGGAACTGCACTTTGGAGTTTGGACGCTGGGAGAGGTGCTGGGAGGTGAGCGCGGGAGGGCTGCCCCGAGCTCTGCCTGCTGCTGCTGCTGCTCGGCGCTTGGGGGAAGCAGCTCTGGAGCCGGCCCGGGCAGGGGGCTGGGGGTCCGTGCAGCCGCTGGTGGCGGGGTGCCAGGGCTTTGGGTGCCGGGGCTTTGGGTGCCCGGCGGCGGGGAGGGCTGGCGGCTGACACAGCGGGGCTCCGGGGACTCAGAGGAGCTCTGCCCGGGGCTCTGCGCTGCCCGGGGAGTCTCTGCTGCCTTCCCACAACTCCGCTGGCGCTTCCTCCGTGTTCGGGAGCTGAGGGAATTTTCTGCTTGGGAATCGCTGCTCGAGTCGAGCATCCTCTTAACCGGCCAGAGAGATATCGGCTTGGGACTGGAGCACGGAGAGAGCTCCCGGGAGCATTCCGGGTAGGTGCTGGGCACAGGGGGATCTGGCATGGTGACAGGAGCCTCGGCTAAAAGAGCAAAGAAGAAACAGTCACCTCCGTGTCTGCAGCTCGGGAGCACCCCCAACCCCCGGGGCACCCCGTGTGCCCCCAGCTCAGTGCAGACCTGCCCTCCCAGCCCCGCAGCAGCCCTTTGCCAGCCGCTGCTCCATCAAAGCGCATCCAGCCCCGAGGAAAAGAGCCGGCACAGGCGCCGGGCCAGTCCCACAGCGAGCACCCCGGGCAGTGCCTGCGCTGTCCCCGGAAAACGGGGTCTGCAGAACCACAGCTCCGCTGCCAGGACCGCGCCTGGCACGGAGGATGAGGAGGAAGAGCTCAGCCCTGCACAGAGCCGGCTGAGGCTCCATCCCGACTGGCTCAGGCAAGGGAATCAGGGAGGAATAACGGAGACGGGAGAAACGCGGCTCAGAGCTGCTGCTTTGGGCTCCTGGGGCAGGGACATCCCTCCCGTGGGAGCTGCCTCGCACACACGAGCTGAGCTCCCCCCGGAGCCCAGGGCTGCTCCCGGCCCCTGCCCAAGGTGCTGCCGAGCTCGGATCGCTCTGCACAGCAAGGCCGGAGCCACGCCGGGGACGACCCGCTTGGTGACACCTGGGGACACGCCCGTTCTCTGCCCCGTGTCCACCGCGGCCAGGAGCTGTGTCCCACTGCAGGCTCCTCCAGCCCCCATCGAGACACAGAAGAGAGGCCAATCTCCACTGTCCCCATCCCAAATCCTCACCTGCACAGCTCAGCTGCATTCCCGGGGCTGGAGCAGCCTCGCTGGGCTCTGCGGGGCTATGGGGAGGTGCAGCTTCCTCCAGTCCTGTGGCCTTCTCCATCCCTGTGATCTCCTCCAGCCCTATGGACTCCTCCAGCCCTGTGGGTTCCTCCATCCCTGTGGTCTCCTCCATCCTTGTGGACTCCTCCAGCCCTTTGAACTCCTCCATCCTTGTGGTCTCCTCCATCCCTGTGGACTCCTCCAGCCCTATGAACTCCTCCATCCCTTCGGGCTCCTCCAGCCCTTTGGGCTCCTCCAGCCCTGTGGGTTCCTCCATCTCTTTGGGCTCCTCCGTCCCTGTTGGCTCCTCCGTCCCTGTGGACTCCTTCAGCCCTTTGGGCTCCTCCATCCCTGTGGACTCCTTCAGCCCTTTGGGCTCCTCCACTTCCTTTGTCTTCACAGTAATTTCATCAGGGCAGAGGCTGTGAGTAGAGATTTAGGGTAAGAGTGTCAAACTTGGAATATGGGACATTCCCAAGCTGTAAATCCCCTCCTGCAGAGCCTGAGCTGTGAGGTGTGTGTGCACCTGTGGGTGACAAGGGACCCAGAGACAGGCCAGCATCTCCAAGCTCAGCCCTGGTCCCACATCCATCCAACCCAGTCTGCCCAGGCCAAGAGGAGGCAGTGGGACACAGGGAGGACACAAGGACACTCACTTCTGCGCCTGCAGGTCCTGCTGAAGGGGACTTGGTGTCCTGGTCTGGAGCTGCAGATCGGGCAGGGAGTCTGTTCTGGAGCTGCAGGGAGATATCCCGGTGTCCTGCGGGGACTGGGATGAGGCAGTGGTTAAACACAACGGTGCAGCACAGACCCATCTCCGGGGCTGGAGCAGGGCAGCTCCTCAGCCTCCTCCAGGCTCCAGGGCCCCCGGGTGGCCGCAGGGGACACGATCTGTGCCCAGAGACCTGCTGCCATGGGCAAAAGCCCTGCGGGGTCTGGGCTGAGCAGCTTTAGCAGCAGAGCAGGCACACACTGCTGAAGCTCCATCAGCAGCTCCTGCCCGCGGCTCACCCCTGGGCTGGGAGATTCCCACGGGACACGCGAGGCACCCACCAATGCACCCCACCACGCGCCCTCCTGCCCGCAGCCGGCAGCTCCCGAGCCCCGGCAGGACCCGCCCGGTGCTCACCAGCAGCAGGATGTGCCTGGCCCGGCTGGCGAAGCGCAGCGTGCTGTAGGTGTCGGGGCCGGCGCTCGCCGTGGGGCTCACGGCCGCGATCACGGTGCTGCGGAAGCTGCCGACCAGCGAGTCCTTCAGCAGCAGCGTCAGTTTGCTGTCCCGGAACGGCACGTGGCTCTGCCCGCCCTGTCCCGAGACAGCGAGGCTCCGCTCAGCTCCGGGCCTGGGGACACCCTCCGGGAGCCGTCCCGGGGAGCCAGACTCACCTTGGCTCCGGCCAGAGCACGGACGACGCTTTTGAAGGCCAGCAGCGAGCGGTTGATGCTGGTGCCCTCCCACAGCCCCTCTCCCCGGCCCGGCGTTTCCCAGGCTCGCTCCGAGCCCGCCAGGTCGATGAAGCTCAGCTTGGCCACGCGCAGGTCCCCGGTGGGGTCCCACTGCTTCACCTGGATCTGCGAGGGCAGAGGGGGCTGAGACTGGCTCCACACGGGAGCTCTGGGGCACAGGGCTCTGTGCTTTCAGGGCAAGAGCCAGGCAATCTTGTGGGGAGATGAGGCAGGAGGAGGAAAGGAACCTGGCATGGGAGGATGAGCCAAACACCTGGTGATGACACAAGGAGCAGAGCCAGGGAAGGGATCTGGCAGGGAGGGACAGCTATGGGAACAATCAGCATCTCCCACACTCAATGATAGAGAGGGGTATGGCTGGGCAGGTCCTCAGAGGGACTGGAAAGTCTTGCAGACACCTGGGCTGCTCCCCTGCCAGCAGCAAGGAGCGAGGTACCAGGCTCAGGCTGAAGTGACAGCCAGAGCCTCCGTCTGCCCAGGCAGCTGTGACAGCCCTGGAATTCGGGAAGGGCCTGGCTGGAACTGAAACCCACAGGTAGCTTTGCACCCAGACAGCAGAGAGCACATGAACAGAGCCCCTGGGGAGCAACGTTCCCAGCTCAGGGCTGAGGGGGACAGCCCTGGGATGCTGGTCCTGGCACAGGTGTGCAGGTGTGTTTTCAGCGGCGTTTGCAGCAGCAGTGGGGGCGATCCCAGAGGCAGCAGCCCTCACCTGGAAGATGGCGTGGGAGCGGGAGGAGGCGGCGTTGGCCTTGGTGGGACGCTGTGCCCGGTTTTTGTTGCCTTTGGCCAACATGTGCAGGAGCTGCTCTGGTGACGTGGGCTGGGGGAGAGCGGGCAGGGGCTGCATCAGCACCTGGGCACGGCAGCCGGGCACCCCGAGGCCGAGCAGCCCCGGGCAGTGGGGCCGGGGCTCCCGGCAGCTCTGCGGGCCCCTGGCAGCTCGGGGCCACGTCTGCTGCCAGCCAGGAGCCAGGAGGCACCTGGGACCTCCCCAGCCCGTGTCCCCAGGACTCCCAGCTGCTCTCAGCACGGGTGCAGATGAGTCTGTCCCAGCCCTTGTGCCTTTTTTGTGCCCAGACCTGGTGGAAGGAGAGGCCCTGTGCCACGGCTCCTTTCCCGGGCTGCTCCCAGACGTTCAGTGGGCCCTGTGGCTTCAGCAGGTCATAGACACGCTCTTTGTACACCTGGAGCAGGAAATCGAGGTCAGGCTGAGGTTTGATTCTCTGGGAGAAGAGCTGGGTACCCCTGCAGGACCTGGCACAGCCAGGGGTTCCCCCTGACTCCACCTCTGGGACTTCATTCCACTGGGAGCAACTGATGGGGCTCAGAAGGCAGGGCCAGCTCCCAGAGCTTTGCTGGGCCATTCCCCCAACCCTGCTCCTCTCCAGCTCTAACAGCCAGGAAGCCCTCACTGCTCTGTGGAGCACAGCAAGGGAGAGAAAAGCCCCCAGCTCCAGCTGGCAGGAAGCAGCAGCAACACTTCTCTCCACCCAGTGGGTGATCCTGCTTCCAGTCAGGCTGCCCTGCCAACCCCAGGCAGGGGACACTGCAGGCGCCCTGAGGGTGGCTCTGGATCAACCCCAAATCTCTTCCTGGGGATTCTGAGGAAGGAGGGAACACACTGGGCCACAGCAAACCTGCAGGTAGGAGACCAGGACCTCCCAGCTCTTGTCCTTCATGGCCTGGAGCCTCCTGTAGAGCTCCACCGTGGCCAGATGCACAATGCCAGGAGTGGTCTTGGAGCCCATCATGGTGTGGGTCTTCCCAACTCCTGAAGCACCATAGGCAAACACTGGAAGGAGAAGGGTGGGTAGTGAGATGATCTATCAGTACTCACCTGGTGCAGCAGAAGGGTCCAAAAGAGGAGAGGGAGGGGGAGGGGAAGAGGAGAGGGAGAGGGAGAGGGAGAGGGAGAGGGAGAGGAGAGGAGAGGAGAGGAGAGGAGAGGAGAGGAGCTTCCCACACAGATAAGACACAAGGTAAAACTCATAACCTTCCCCACTGCTTCTCAGGGCAATTTTTCTCCCTGTTTTCAGCCTCTCTAATACAGCAGGGACAGAAGGAGTCTCCTGATGAGCACTGCTCCCATGCTCAGGTCACCTCTGACCCTCTCCCCACGAGGCATTTCTGCTTCCTCTCTTTTACCCCCATCTTCCAGCACCTCCTCTGAAGCCCCCCATCAGGGTGGGACACACTGATCTGGAGCCTCAGCCCTCCTCCCGACGGCAGCACTCAGTGCTGGGGCCTGGGGACAAGGGCAGCTCTTCAGTGGCTCTCAGGAACCACCAGGAGCTGGAACAGCATCCCCTGGTCTGAGCACCTGGTGCAGGGAGGGCCTGGGGAGTGCTGGCCTCTTCCCACAAATGTGCTTGTGGCACGCAATGCTGGGAATGGCTCGGGGGCTGCAGCAGCAGCAGCGAGGGGCTGTGGGAGCTGTCCAGGACCTGTCAGACCCAGCTCTACGGAGCCATTCAGCCTGGAAAGGGATGACAAAGCCAAGGGGCTTTTTCTCCATGCATCCACCACATTTCTTCCCATCCTTCCTGACCCGGACAGACGAGCAAGTTCCTTGTTCCTCAAAATGCCTGGCCAGCTCCTGCCCAGCCTCACCTCCACCCCAACGCCCATATCCATCCTCTGCACCCCATCTCCCTGAGTGCCAAGCACTGCTGGAACTGTGGTGTTCACATGCTCTCTGAACATAGAGAAATTGTGAGACAAGCAGAGAAAAAGGAAAACATAATTCTTATCTCACTTGCTGCGCCAAAGTAGAATGCAATATTGAGATTGTTTACCCAAAGTGAGGATGTTTTGTTCCCTTGGCCTGTCAGGGCCAAGAAGTGTGTGTGTGTGTCGGGACTGTCACGAGACAGTCACGAGAGAATCAGAGATGAGTGCAGCTCTGTGCAGTTGTGAGCAAGGGTGAGTGCAAGGCAGATTCAGTTTAGATATAATGTACATAGTATAGAATAATAAAGTAATTATTTAGCCTTCTGATGATGGAGTCAGATGCATCATTTTCTCTCCCCTTCGTCGGGGGTCGCCCATGCATCGATATGGAACCAACACCCATCAGGCTGTGTGGTTTTGGGTTGCTGCTGTGTCACCCCATTCCCAGAGATGCATGAGGGTTCCCAAATTAAATTCGGGGCTCTGCTGAGCCCACCCAGCATGGGAGGGGATGGAGCAGGAGCTCCTACACGGATCAGGGGTGTGTGCCAGGACTTACCGGAGCAGTTGTAGCCAGCGAGGAGGGTGTCCAGCAGAGGCAGCGTGGTGTGCTGGAACACCTCCTCCTGCGTGGCCCGCTCGTCGAAAACGTGGTCGAACTCAAATTCGAGGTTCCTGCGGCGGCGGCCGGGGCTGCGGCCGGGCGGTGTGGTGCCGCCGGGGCCGCCGGGCTCCTCGGAGCTGAACCGCACGGTGTGCTCGTTCAGGACGTGCAGGACGGCGGGCGCAGCTCGCTCCCGGGGGTTGGGGGGTCTCACACGCAGCACCACGGTCACGGAGCCCTCCTGGGGCGCGGGCTCTGCCCCCCAGCAGGCACCTGGGGCTGGGGCATCGGGCTGCTCGGGGACAGGGCTCCCGATCCACTGATCCGGGTCCTCTTGTGGTCTGGGGGGGATAGGTTCAGCTGGAGGGTGCAGAGGGGGAGAGAGATCCCCAGGCTGGGCGAGGTCTCAGAGCCTTCCCCCCTCCCCGTGGTCTGCGGCCACCCCCTCCCTGTGCCAGTCCCGCCCGGTGCCCCTTTGGAGCCCCCCCTGAGCCTGAACCCCCTTCTGGCTCCCACAGGCTCTCCCAAAACCTTGGCCTCTCTTCAGGTCTCTTTGGATCCCAAACGACCCTAGAAACCCCTTCATGCTCCTACTGCTCCCCCGGACCCCCACAGACTCCCCAAAGACCCTAAATCCCTTGGAGACACAGCCCCCTCCCACAGCCTCCCCAAGGGTCCCAACATCCTCCTTCCAGCCCACTCAGCATCCCCGCATTTTGGCCCCCACAGCCCCTCTCACGACAGAATCACAGAATAATGAGGTTGGAAGGGACCTCTAAGATCATCGAGTCCAACCCATGCCCTAACACCTCAACCAGACTGTCGCACCAAGTCCAGTCTTTTTTTAAACACATTCAGAGATGGTGATTCTACCACCTCCTTGGGAAGAGCATTCCAGTACTTTATTATTCTTTCGACCCCCCTATCCCTCCTTAGGTCCGCTCAGAGCCCCCTCCCACAGCCCGGCCTCCCTCCCGAGCGGTCCCCCGTGTCCCTGTCCCGCCCCTCCCGCGCCCCGCAGAACTGACCCAGCCACCGCGTCCCCCGCGGGGGCGGCAGCACCCACGAGTGGGGTCGACATTGCCGTGCGAGGGACGAGGCACAGCCTCGGTCACCGAGAGCGGCCTTCGCCCGCGCCGAGAGCGGAGCAGCGACCGGAGCGCGGCTGAGCGGGGCCAGCGCGGCCGGGAGGGACAGCCCGGCCGCTGTCACTCGGGGATCCGCCGGTGCCTGGCAGCCCTGGAACGTTGTCGCTGTGCCGCTGGTGGCCATGGAGCCGTGCTGGGAACAACGGAGCCCCCGAGGATTCATTACCGTGGGACCACGCGTCACTGAGGGGTTTGGGCTGGACGCGACCATAAGAGGTGATCTCGTTACAGCTCCGCAGAGCGGAGGGGCAGCGTCCCCTCTCTCACCCTCCTCTGGCCACTCCTTCTGCTGCAGCCCAGGATGTGTTCAGCCCTCGCTGTTGGCTCGGGTGCAGCTTTTCCTCCACCGGAACCCCCCAGTCCTCTGCAGGGCAGCTCTCAGCTCTTCTCCTACTCTATGCTGCTGCCTGGGACTGTCCCTGCTCAGGTGCAGCCCCTTCCCTTGGCTTTATTGAACTTCACCATGTTCTCTTGGTCCCACTTGTCGAGTTTGGCCAGGTCCCCCTGGATGTCACCTGCACCGCAGCTTCGTGTCAGCTTTGTGAACACGCTGAGGGTGGCCTTGAGCCACTGTCTGTGTCAGTGAGGAAGGGACTGCAGAGCCCCGGTGCCACCCAGAGCTCTCAGGGACACCCTGGTCACCAGCCTCCCCCAGGACAGGGGCCACTGCTCACAGCCTTCTAGCTGCAGCTCATCCCCCAGCCCTCACAGCCGTGTCCCCCAGCTCGGGGATGAGGATGTCCTGTGGCACCGTGGGCTGGGTTTTTGAAGGGGATGCAGGAAGCTCCAGGCAGAGGGTGCAGCTGTGGATTAGAGAGGGGAGGGGGAAGGATGGAGCCACTCCCGTGGTGTGTGTCCCCTGCAGTGTCCCCACGCAGCCTGTCTCTCCTGACCCAGCAGTGGCAGCAGAGCCAGCTCCGGGCTGGGGTGCAGCCCCCCAAAAGCAGGGCAGGATTAGGGTGTCTGGGGGTGTTGCTGTGTCATAGTTTGGGGTGTGTAATGACAGCCCCTCATGTTGAGGAGCACATTTAGTGCAGAAAGCTGGCGGGACAGCTGCCCTGGGAGCTGCAGGGTGAGCTCTGTGGGGAAAATGGCCAGAGCCCCCAGCAAGTGGCCAGGACGTGGCACTGCCCCAAAGGGCCCAGGGCCCTGAGCTCTGTGGGGAAAATGGCCAGAGCCCCCAGCAAGTGGCCCTGGGCCCTTTGGGGCAGTGCCAGGCAGGTAACCGGGCACTCGGACACAGCAGGAGAGGATGGCTCAGCAGGAAGACCCCACTGCCAGGAGGGGATGGAAACCTGGGAGGTTCAATGTTGGGGTCCCTCCCCAGAGGCTCCATCTCAAGCTGTTACTGAGCTGCTGCAGCACGATAAAATTCCTTAAAGGAAGCAGAGTCTGGGACTGCTCTCTGGGAGCCCTGGGGCTGAGCTGCAGAGGAACCCAGGAGCAACTGTGGGATGGGGTGTGGGGGAGCCAGCAGGGACCCCAGGGCACTGCTGAGGGCCTTGGCCCCAGTGCCAGTCTGGGGTGGGAGTGCAGCTGCCAGAGCAGCTCCAGGATGGATGACAGGGAAATTTCCTGAACAGTTTCTGACCCAGATGGGACCCCAGGTCACCTTCCTTCTCCAAACATCCAACTGCCAGCACCAGTGACTGACCCAGTACATCAATATGTAGGGAACAATCAACCCTTTTTTGTGATTTTATGTTGATAATCCTTTCTGGCCTATGGCAACCCTGTTGACCCTAATTTTGTTGTTTGGTAACTGCAGTAATAATGTGTGTCAGGGCAGTGAAGCTTTTTCCCTTTGAGTATATTATCAGGAATGCCCCATTAAGATCAAGGGAGGAATTCCTGTTGAGGAATCTCTGGAGCTGCTGCTGTGAAGGGGCTTCGGTCCCAGCAGTGCCAGTCTGGAGGGGCAGGAATGTGACTGCCAGAGGGGCTCTGGGATGGATGGATGGATGGATGGATGGATGGATGGATGGATGGCCAGAAAGTTTCCTGAACAATTGCTGACCCAAATGGGACCCCAGCCCACCTTCCTTCTCCAAGCACCCAACTGCTGATGCTGGATGAGTTCACCTGGGATCCTTGAAGCAGGGAGGAAACAGAGGGAGAACGTTAAAATTTCCTGAGCAGATTCCACATCAGTTCTTAGAGTGGGTCTGAGTCTCTCCGTGGTGCAGCATTCTGGGGCAGTTACTGCAGTGGGTCGGGTACGGGCCGGGCTGTGCCTGCACTGCTGCGGGCCGGGGGAGCAGGCTCTGAGCCGGGCTGGGCGGGGACACAGCGAGCCCGGAGTCCTTTAACCATTTTGAAGGATGCAGTGGGAAATGTTTACAATCCTGGGCTGTACCGTGTGCTGGACACTGTGCTCAGTGCGCGGTGATTCCTTCCCGAGGCACTTCCACGGCAGATCTCCTGTGCAGCTCCCAGGCCGCCCGTGCCGGGCCGCTGGGCACAAACCCCGGGGAAGGAGCCGCTCCCTCGGGAATGCCGCGGTGCCCACGGAGCCTCCTGGGAAGGGGATCCAGGGCGATCCGCAGGGAGAGGCGCCCCGGCTCCAAGCCGCTCCTGTAACTATTCAGGCCATAGCGGTGGCACCGCCCCCTCAGCCCCTCACAACCTGACGCCCTCTTCAGCCACGGCCTCCTCACTGTACCTGCACCTCCTCTGGGGCCACAAAACCCCTCGCACAGGGCACTGCATCCACTCAGGGCACCCGGCACCGGGCACCCGGCACCGGGGCGGGAGCGGCCCGGCCCCGGCCCCGGCCCCGGCCCCTCCGCTCCAGGCGGGTTCCCGGCCCCCGCGCTGACTTTAAATTGCCCGCGAGGCCCCGCCCTGCTCCCTGAGTGGCTTCGCGCCGCTTTCGGGCTCCCATTGGCTGCGTGCTGCCTGGTGCCTCATGGGGGTTGTAGTCCCGAGCCCCTCGCGAGGCGCCATGGGCGCTGCGGTCTCGTCGCCGCCTGCGCCCCCTGCCGGCGGCAGCAGCAGCAGCAGCTCCGAGCCCGGCGGCGGCGGAGCGTGGGAGGTCCCGGGGGGTCCTGGAAGGTCCCGGGGGTCCCGGGAGTCCCGGGAGGTCCTGGAAGGTCCCGGGGGTCCCGGGGGATCCTGGAAGGTCCCGGGGGGTCCTGGAAGTTTCCAGGGGTCCAGGTGGGCCTTGGAAGGTCCCGGAGCTCCTTGGGAGGTTCCGGAGGTTCCGGAGGTTCCGGAGGGTCCGGGAGGGTCCCCTGGTTGCGCTTAGGCCGCACCGTTCTCGGGGACCTTCTTCTCGAAGCTGCGATCCAGCCCGGCCCCGCCGCCGCCTCCAGCCGGGATCGGTGCTGGGGGACAGCGGCGGGATCCGCCGGGGCTTGGGACACACGCACAGAGCTGGGGGAGGGAGCACACCTGGAACACACACACATACCGGGAACACACACACATCTGGAACAAACACACACATATGGAACACACACACGTGGGGACATGCACACCCCCGTAACACACACACACACACATGTGAGGGACACACAGCCCCATGACACAGACATACACCTGGGGACACACACACACACACACCTGGGGAACACTCATTCTCGGGGACACACACACCCCTAGGACACACACATACAGCCAGGAGGACACCCAGCCCCTAGCTGTCCCCAGGGTCACTCTGTGTCCCCAGGGCTCCCATCCCCTGATCCCAGCACGGCCACTCCGGAGGCGGCCGCTGGCCCCGGGCACCGCTGTCACCTCTAATTGGACCATGTCCTGCCCGTGCCGAGGCAGCGGTGACGGGCGGGTGTGCCCGAGGGTCCCAGCGGCTCTGACCGTGTCCCTCTCCGAGCAGTGCTGTTACTCAGGGGACACCCCGTCTTGGGGCCACCTGGGCTCTGGGGACAGGGCCATGGTAAGGGTGGCACCCCAAGCGGCCCCACTGACGGCGGTGCAGGGACAGGGAGCCTCTCGTGTCTGGGCTGATTTGGTAAATCAAGCGGCGTCGGGGTGGGAGGTGGTGGTGGCAGAAAGACCCCTCCCCGGGTTGGGGACATTGGGGACACACACAGCAGACGGGGAGAGATCACAGCTCTGCTTTACCATGTTGTCACCCGGCGGGGAGGGGCAGGACGGCGGCTCCCCCCGCCCCAGCACAGCCCCCCGGCCCGGGGCCGTGCGGACACCGCGCGTCGGTACAGCCGGACCCCCCCGGGACCCCCGGCAGCGCCCCAGGGCGGGCAGAGAGCAGCGGCGGGACAAGGGAGGCACAGCCGGGGATGGGGGTGCCGTGGGGCAGCGCGGGGGGCACCTCCAGCCTCTTGCCACTCCCAACCCTCTGCAGCCCCGAGCCCTCGACTGGCAGCCCTCGTGTGAGCTGACGGGAAAGGGGGGCTCGGGGCACCGGAGGGAGCACGGGGAGGGGGGATCCGTGGGCTGGG
Source organism: Pyrgilauda ruficollis (assembly GCF_017590135.1). Taxonomy (NCBI): domain Eukaryota; kingdom Metazoa; phylum Chordata; class Aves; order Passeriformes; family Passeridae; genus Pyrgilauda; species Pyrgilauda ruficollis. The sequence goes on along the minus strand of NW_024514654.1, from coordinate 482,846 downwards.
CGGCGGCGGGGGGTGCCGTGGGGCTGGGCAGGAGCGGGGGGGACTGGGGGGCAGCAGGGAACCGAACCACGGCCCAGGGACGCCGTGGGGCTGGGGATCACTGCGGGAGGCCGGGGCGGTGCCGCGGGGCTGGGCGGATGCGGGGGGCGCCGGGGGCGGTGCGGCGGCTCCGGGCTCAGTCCGAGTAGATGATGAAGCCGGAGAAGGTGCTGTACTTGTTGTTGTTGCCGCCGTGGGCTTTGCCCCCGTCCAGCTTGATGAAGACCTCGTCCCCCGCGTCCAGGTGCAGGATGACGCTGTTGCTCGCGTAGTCGTAGTTCTGGTCGGCGTCCTGCGCGATGGCGCTGGCCCGGACCTGCCCAGGGGACAGCGCGGGACCGGCTCAGGGCACGCCTCGGCCCGAGGATCCCACGGGACACGCCGGGTCCCGCCTCACGCACATCAGATCCACCCGCCCCGGGGCAGCGTGGGGTGCCCTGGATCCCCCGCCGCGGGTGAGCGGGCCCCGGCTGGAGGCGGCTCCGCCGAGCACCGCCCGGAGCCCCCCTGACCCGGCGGGCACCGACACGGGACCGCGGCTCTGCGTTTGACGGGGGACGGTGGCACAGGCGTGCGACTGCGGCTCTGGGCTCAGGTGCAGGACTACAGCCCAGACACAGGACCCCAGCGTGATACAGGACCACAGCTCTGACACGGAACCCCAAACCCAGGTTTGGATACAGGACCACAGCTGTGACACGGAACCCCAAACCCAGGTTTGGATACAGGGCCACAGCTCTGACACGGAACCCCAAATCCAGGTTTGGATACAGGGCCACAGCTCTGACACGGAACCCCAAATCCAGGTTTGGATATAGGACCGTGGGACTCTGGGTCAGACACAGCACCACAGCTCCACATGGCACCACGGCTCTCTCACAGGACCCTGACTCCAGATTTGGATGCAGGACCCCAGCTCAGACACAGGACCCCACCTCTGGGTTTGGATACAGGGCCATGCCTGGGACACAGGACCGCATCTCCCAGCCCAGCCCCAAACCAAACCACTGAACTCTGCATCCCGCAGCGCTTCCCAGGAGCTGCACGGGGACCGTGAGCGTGTGGCGAGGGCTGAGTTCACATCCCCCGTGACACGGACCCGCACCCACTGCGGGGCAGGATGCTGCCCCCGGAAAGGTTTCCTGGGTGCCGGCAGAGCCAGAGGAGCCGTCACCGCCTGGATAAGCGGTTCCGTGGCTGGAGCCCGCTGCCGCTGCAGAATTCTTTGGCTAATCAAATCTTCGCCGGCGCCTCGCGGGGAGATCGCGGCGCTGGGTGACAGTGACAAGGCGGCTGCTGAAATCCCAAGTGAAATGCAGAAGCGCTGCGCCGGGAGAAGGTGCCGCTAATTACAGCCGACGAGAATCGGCTCTTAATTGGCTGGCGCGGGGCGGGCAGGCACCGGCGAGAGGCTGCGGTGTCCCGGAGCGCTGGGAGAAGGACGGCTGTCCCCATGCAGTCCTGTCCTTTGCCCCCAGGACAGGAGTCCCGGGGGACCACTCCCCCCCAGCTGCACCCCCCCGAGCCCACCGGCAGCCTGCGGTGCTGGGGTGGGACGCTGTAAACTCTGGAACATACACGCGGCCAGGCTGGTGATCCCACAGGACTTGCCCACGCAGCCGTGTCCCTCATGCCACCAGCAACACTCACCCTGTTAAAAGTCACCCTGTGTCTACCCTGCCACCGCGAGGGTCCCCATTCCCGGCGGGGGACCCTGAATCCCAGTCGGTCACAGCGCCCCACCTCTCCTGGGCACTTGTGCTGCGGAACAGGAGTGAAGGAAGAAGCCGTGAGGAGGGAGAGCCAGGAAAAGCCATTTGGCGCCGGGCTCCCACCATCGTTCCCCCCCCACAGCTGGAGCTGCCCGGTGCCATCCGTCTTCCCTCGTTAAGGAGCCGCCTCATCACGGCGCGCCCGCCAGCCCTCGCTAACCAGGGAAGATAAATGGCAGCGCTGGGCCCGGGCTGAGCCGCTCCAGGCACCGCAGTGGCACAGGAGTGGCGCTGCCATCACGGCCCCCCGCGATGGCCTCACCCCCTTGTCCTGTTCTGTGCCTCAGTTTCCCCATGGCACAGCCGGGAGCTGGGAGTCATGGAGGTGGCATGGCCCCAGCCTGGGCTCTGCTGCAGCTGCTCTCCCTGACCCCAGTGACAATGCTGGGGGTGTCCCCGGTGCTGGGGACACTCTGGAGTGGTGCCCAAGGTGGCTGCAGCCAGGAGCTTTCAAGCGCACAGGGGACAGTGGGGTGCTGCCATGTGCAGTGACACTTGCGGCCTCGGGGACACCACATGCCACCATGGCCCAGCACCCCCGAGGTGAGGCAGCAGCTGCCCCTTGAGACCCCAAATGCAGTGGCAGATGCTCCTCAGGATCCTCGGGCACAGCTCTGGATGCTGTCCCAGCAGCCCCGGGCACAGCTCTGGGTGCCCCCATTCAGATCCCCCTGGGCACGGCAGCAGGTGCCCCCCAGGGCCCCTGGGTAGATCAGCAGATGCTCCCCCGACCCCCAGACAGGGCAGTGGGTGCCCGCAGGACCCCCCAGCATGTCCTTGTGTATCCTTGGGGACTGTCCCCAACAGTCCCCTGGGGCTGTGACCCTCCCTGAGCTGGGGATGGCCTTCTACAGCATGGGGACCCCAAAAACCACCTGGTATCAGCCCTGTCCACCCATCCATTTATAAATCAATCAGTCAATCAATCAATCAGTCCGTCCCTCTGTCCATCCACCTCCTCCCTCCCACTGCTCTCACTTCAGCTACGTGATAATACAAATAATTATTAATGCTAATTAACCACCAGCAGCAGCTCCCCTGGCTCTCATTAACTCCAGCCCCGACCCAACGGTGATGGGCAGCCCCGAAACCGGCAGCACCCAGGGGATTTTTGGGGGCCAGAGGGGGCCCCCCAAGTTCTGACTTGCTCCGATTGTGCCAGGATCGACCTTTGTCTGCTGGGAAGCCCACACCGTGCCAGGGACGGGGGATTTTTGGCAGCAACCCCCTAAATAACCCCATTTTTAAATTATTTGGGCCATTGAGGGGGATCTTCTTTATAGATATTGATGCGGCAATGCCTTGTTAGTAATTAACAAGCAGTTAATTAAGTTGCATCGCCAGCCCGAGCGCAGCTCCTCTTGACAAGGGACTCCATAGCTTCTGGAAATTCATCCAGGAATGTCGATGCCCCGCAGAGCTGGGGGGGGTAGGAAGGTTTGGGGTGGCCCCCCAAAAAGATTTTGGGGAAGGCCAAAGGGATGAGGTGAGTTTTTGGGGTGCTCAGTCCGGAGTTACACGGATGCTGCTTGGGAGAAAGAGCCAGAAGTGCCAAGCGGCGCTGGAACCCCCAAAAATTTAAGGCTGGAGGGCGGGGGAGGACAAAAATAATCTCAGTAAAAGGAAATTTGAACTGTTTGGATGGAGAAAAGCTGCCGAGCGGCTCCTGCTGTGCTCCCGCTCGGAAGGGCTCCGGGAGAGGTGAGGCTCCCACTCCTGCCTCACACCCCGGCTGTTTTTGCGGTGATAACTCAGTTTTGGGTTAATTCGGGCTCCTGCATCCTCAGGACAAGGATGGATCGCGGGCTGTGATGCCGGAGGAAACGCCGGGAAGTGGGAGCAGAGTGGATGAATCCCGCGGGAATGCCGGCTGCGGTGACATCCAGGGGAACTGAGCTCGGGTGGCATCCCGGGGGTCACAGCCACATCTTGTCCCTCGAGTCGTGGCCGGGAGGGGGACATGGCGTGGGAAAGGGGCACCCGAAAAGCGTGTGGATGGCGAGGCTAAGTCTTGGCATTGGGGGTTCCAGCGGGATGAGGTCGGGGGATGCGGGAGAGGGGGGGGGGGAAGGATGGAGCCACCCCCGGGGTGTGTTTCCCCCGCGGTGTCCCCACGCAGCCCGTCTCTCCTGACCCAGCAGCGGCAGCAGAGCCGCTCCGGGCTGGGGGTGCAGCCCCCCAAAAGCGGGGCAGGCACTGCCCCCCTCGAGGTCACCGCGGACACTATCCCTGCCGAGGAGCCCTGTCCCCGCAGGGACCTCCGCGGGGACAATGGCATGGCCGGGGGGGCACCCCGGGGACGCTGTGGGGGTGCCCCAAGGCACCACAAGACATCACGAGGCACCCCAAGGAACATCTCCGTGGCCAAGGAAAGAGCTGAGGGAACCCCCGGGGACACGTCAGGGTGGATGGTGACTGTCCCCAGCACTGGGAGAGGGACAGGGAACACAGAGCAGTGTCTGGGAACGGGAGGAGGAGGATGGGACACCCAGGGGTGCACCCGGAGCCCTGCACTGTCCCTGGGAGAAGGACAGGGCACCCCAGGGGTGCTTCTTGAGGGAGGGGAGCAGGATGGAGCACCCCGGGGACACAACCAGAGCCCGTCATTGTCACTGGAAGCAGGAAGGAGCATCCTGGGGGAGCATCTCCAGCACTGGGAGAAGGATGGGGCACGCTGAGGATGCAGCTCCAGAGATGGGAGCAGGACAGAGCCCCTCGGGGGTGCACCCCGAGTCCATGATGGCACTGTGAGGAGAACAGGGCACCCAGGGGTTACAGCTCCGTGCCCAGGAGAAGGATGTGGCACCCTGGAAACGCACCCAAATCCCATCATTGTCACCGAGAGAGGGACAGAACATCCTGGGGGTACATCTCTGGGGGTAGGAAAAGGACAGGGCATTCTGGGGGGGCACAGAGAGCCCATCTTCACCACTGGGAAAGGATCAAGCACCCCAGGGGTGCATGTCAGTGTCTGGGAGAAGGATGTGGCATGCCAGGGATGAACCCAGAGCCCATCAATGCCACTGGGAGAAGGATGTGACACCCTGGGGATGCATCTCTGGGGAAGGGAAAAGGATGGGGCCCCTGGGGAAGCACCCAGAGCCCGTAATCAGCGCTGGGAGAAGGATGTGGCACCCTGGGGGTGCATCCCTGGGGCCAGGAGAAGGATGGAGCACCCAGGAGTGCACGGATGGGGCCGGGAAAAGGACGGGGCCCCTGGGGAAGCACCCGCGGTCCATCATCAGCACAAAGAGGATGTGGCACCCTGGGGGTGCATTCCCGGGGCCAGGAGAAGGATGGAACACCCCGAGGAAGCACCCATAGCCCTTCTCCCGTGCTTGGGGACAGCAGAGCTCCCGGTCCCGCGGAGGGAGCCGGGACGGGCAGCCCTTACCTGCCCGTTCTTGCAGAGGTCGGCCCACATGCTGGTGCCGTCGCCGCCGCGCATGAGGACGTGGTAGGTGAAGAAGTAGGTGCCGGGGATGGCGCAGGTGAACTTGCCCGAGGCGGCGTCGTAGCTGTTGCCCAGGTTGGTGACCACGTCGTCGAACTTGAGGACCTCGTAGCCCTCGTGGGGGTTCTTGAGGCCGGCGTAGAAGGCGACCCGCGGCACCGTGCTGTAGGTGGCCGCGCTCACCGCGCCCGTAGCCCCCGGTCCCGGTAATCCCGGGGGTCCCGGTCTTCCTGCTTCACCCCGCGCCCCCACCGGCCCCGGCGGTCCCGGTTCTCCGGGCGGTCCCGGTGGTCCCGGTTTCCCCGGTCTCCCCGGTTTGCCTTGGGGACCCTGCACCAGGGTGGAGGGCGGCGAGAGGGGGCCGCGCTCGGCCGGTTGCGGGGGGGCGGCGGGGCCGTAGGGCTCGCAGACCATCCGGCAGGTGCCCAGCATCTCGTACCGGCCGTCGGTACCGGCGGAGCTCACCAGCACCGGGATGAGCACCACCAGCACCAGAACCATCACCACCCCCGCCGCGGCCGCCAGCAAAGTTTTCCGGCCCAGGCTGAGCCGCCGCCCGGCCGGGGCGCGCTGGCGCCCGGGGGAGGGAATGGTGCCGGCGGGGGGGAGCAGGGCGGCGGCGGCGGGGGGGCTCGGGCTGGCGGCGGCGGCGGCGGCTCCGCTGCGCTCCGCTGGCTCCGGTGCGCCCCGCGCCGCACGGGCCACGCCCACCCCGCCGGGACACGCCCATCTCGCAGCCGGACACGCCCCTCGATCCCGCCCATCCATCCCGGACACGCCTCCGTGGTGTTAACCACGCCCACGAGAACGCTCCCGCCCCGCCCACACGCGATGCCCCTCTCCGAGGGAGGGAAACTGAGGCAGGGAGGTGGAACCGGCTGCCCCACTGACCCCCTCCTCCAAGCGCGCGGGATCTCTCGGTGACCCCGGCCCCGAGCCACGCCCTGTCCCCACGCCAGACCCCGAGCACTGCGAGCGCCCCCGTGGAGCTGGGGACACCCCTGGAAGCCGTCACCTGTGTCCCCACAGAAGAACACCCACGGGGGATGGTCCCCAGGGCTCGCCCCTACTCCCTGCCTCAGTTTCTCCTCCCACGAGGGCCCACACTTTGGGACAGCCCAGTGACACCCACGTGGCCAAGCATCCATCGCGGTCAGCCGAGGGTCCGTGAGATGCGATGTCAGCGCTGGTGGCAAAGGCCACAGTGACAACGGGGCACCCGCAGGTGCCACCGCCGGCGTGGCCGGGCTGCGCGAAAGAGCCGTGCCCGGGGCCGAGCACCGGCGGGCTCATGGCATGGGGACACGCGGCTGCGCCCGCTCCGTCGCCTGCCATCTCCATCAGCCTCGGCGGGGACAGCGGGACGCGATGGCAAGTGACAGGCGCCGCCAGCGCCGGGGGTGAGAGAAGGACGCGGGGATGGGGGAGGGCGGCACGGACACACAGGCAGAGAGCGGCCCGGGGCCGCTCCCAGTGCCATCCGCCACAGCGGTGCGGTGACAACACCGAGGTGGCATCAGCCTCAGTGGCACCTGTGAGTCCATAGGGTCATCATCCCTCCTGCCCCCAAAAAAGACCCTGGGGGTGCATCCCCTCATCCCCCTCACGCCTGTGCAATGGCCTCAAACCCCAAGGGACACACGGGGGACAAGCCCCAGCCCCGCCCCAAAAGAAGGGGAACCAAGGGGACTTTTGACAGCCATCGATCGCCCCCGCATGTCCCCCGGCTCCTGCAGAGGCTTTAATCAGCGAGCAGAAATCAATTAGCTACCTTTAAGCAGGCAATTATTCCTGGGGTCTTTACAAGGCTGGGGAGGGGGAGAGTATTTTGGGGGGGGTGCTGCCAGCACCTTATCCCCCCCTCAGAGTTTGTTACGATTATGTCACCAGCTGTTTCCCTGCTTCTTTTCTCCATCATTTTTGTCGCCCCCCCCTTCACACCCCCCTATTCCTCGTTATCTTTCCGTTTTAACAAGCGCCTAAAAATACGCCTTGCGAGGTCACGGGCTGCGTGAGTCACCATCAGCACAGGGACGGGGTGGCCCGGGTGGGCAGGGGGCTCTGTGTGGGGACAGGGTGGCCGTGGTTGGGACACAGAGGGAGGACAGGCCCACACTGGATGCGTCAGGGCATTCGTCTCATCTGGAGGGTCAGGGGACATCCCTGGTCCTGGGTACTGCATCCTCGTGGTGGGGACACAGCCCCAGGTCACCTTGTTGCCACAGGACATTGTGTCCCCTTGGCATAGCCACCACCCCAGGCCACTGCATTGCTCTGAGCCACCCTGTCCCTATGGCAAGGCCACCACCCTCGGCCACCATGTCCCCAAGCTGTGTCCCTACAGCCAGGTGTAGAGCCAGGACAGCCTGTGGGACAGCAGCACTGTATGGGGGATACAACACCCCAGGTGACACTGGCTGGAACCCCTGAGGTGCTCCCTGTCCCCAAGCCCTGCATGGGAAGGGGGTGCAGTGCAGCCCCTCAAACCAGCTCCATCCACCTGGGCACAGGGAAGGGATCGGCAAAGGTCCAAATGGCCACATTTGGGAGTGCAGGAGGTGGGAAAGGGACAGAGGTGGGAGGTGGCAGCAGCAGTGGCTGCCGTGGTTGTGACAGCAGCGATGGCAGCAGTGGTTGCAGTGACAGCAGTGACTCCAGTGGTAGTTCTGGTGGCCACAGTGGCTGTGGTGGCAGTGGTGGCAGCAGCGGTTATGGCTATTGCAGTGGTGGCTGCAGTGGCGGTGGTGACAGCAGCGGTGGCTGCAGCTGTTGCGGTGGTGGCTGCGGCGGTGGCGGTGGCTGCAGCTCCACTCGACGCCCGCCGCTCCTCTGCAAAGGTTAAGCAAACAGCAGCTCCCGCAGAATCGATGCCGGCCGAGCCCTCGGCTGTTTGCTTTGGCAACGCGGCGCGGGGGCGGGTGGGCCATGCTGGGGACGCGGCAGCGGGGACGGGGACAATTGATGCTCCAGGGGTGCAGCTTTGGCCGGGGGTGGCTGTGCCCACCACCTCCCGCTTGCTGTGGAACTCCTGGAGGAGGATTTGGGGAAGGGCAAGGGTGGCCAGGCCAGGGCAGGGGGCTCGTGGAGCCGGCACTGTGCCGTGCCTCAGTTTCCCCTCCTGGCATTGTGGCAGACACTGCCCTTAGACCATGCTTGGCCAGGGGGACAGGAACATTGTGCCCCCACACCTGCCACCTGGCCCTACCGCTGTGGCTCAGCCCAGGCGTGGCTCAGCTGGAATTAAGACAGAGCTGGACACAACCAACGAGCCCAATGTCGGCCCATGGTGACGAGCCTGGGGAGGGAGCGGCCGTTTGCAGGCCCCGATGAGTTTGGATGCTGTCCCCCAAATTCCAGCTGTGTCCTCAGGATGGGCTCTGGAAGGGCCATGGGAGGGGGACGTTCAGCTGTGGGCAGGGAGGGCCAGCTGCCTGCTGGCCTTGAAGGACAAGTGGACGGCTGGTTGGTGAGCTGGTGCTTGGTGGCCAGCTGGCTTACTGGGCTCGTGGGACACCCAGCCGGCTGGCTGGCTGCATGGATGGGTAGATGGCTGGGGGGTGGGCTGGCTGGCCAGTTGGCTAGATGGCTGGTTGGCCAGTAGACCACCAGTCAGGTTGTCTGTCCAGCTGCCTGTCTGCTTGTCTGGCTGGCTGAGCAGTTGGCTGGTGGCCAGCCAGCAGACCCAGGGGCTGGCTAGCTGGCCAGGTCAGCCCTGGCCCCGGGGCCAGCACCATCCTAGCACGTCCAGCCCAACACCAGGCACTGTCCCTTGCCCGGCAGGGGGAGGGCAAGGTGTGGGTGGCACATTCCCCGTCCCTGTCCCTGTCACGCTGCCTCTCATTACGGACACGGCGGGGCCCGTCACCCTCCCACCGCGCGGCAATTAAGGGCTGCCAACACCGGCAGTTAATTAGCGCCGGCGGTGAGTGCTGGGAGGCGACGGCCGCATGGCTGGCGGAGGGGACGGGCTCGGGGACGTGTCCCCCAGGGGGACATGGGGTGGGAGCAGCCGGGATTTGGGCTGGGACCAGCTGTGCTGTCGCGGGGGTGCCCCACGGCCACTGGGGGCGGGGTGTGACACGGACGTGGGGGGCAGTGACAAGTGGGTGCCAGCGATGGGGTGTGCAGGGGTGGCACCGGGGAGTGTCCTGCACGGTGAAGGTATGTGGCACCCCAGGCTGTGCAGTGACAGTGACAGTGGGTGACACCCCGTGGCCCATGCAGTGACAGTGACACTGGGTGATACACTGTGGGCCGGCAGTGACGGTGACAGTGGGTGACACCCCGTGGGCCACGCAGTGACATAGCATTGTGTGACAGCCCCAGCACCAGGCACTGACGGTGACTCTGTGTGACAATCCACGGGAGCTGCAGTGACACTGCGTGGCACCCGGCGGCCCCACAGTGACAGTGACACCCTGTGCACTGCGCGGTGACAGTGACACCATGTGACACTCCAGGGAGCAACAGTGAAGCTGTGCAACACCGCAGGGCTGTGCAGCAGCTCCGTGTGACACGAGTGGGGCTGTGCAGCCATGGTGACACTACGTGCCACCCCAGGGAGGTGTGCAGTGACACTGACACTGTGCCACACCCCGGGGGCCGTGCAGTGACAGTGACACCAGTGCCATGCAGTGACACCACACTCACCCCAGCCCGGCTTGTTCCCCTTGTGGGTATTGAGGCACCCACCCAGTTCACCTGGGGACATGCCCCAAGGGGGACATCACCCTGCACCTGCAGCTTCGTGGGGGGACACCTGACCCCCCCCCCCGCCCCGCCTCAGCGGGGATCCCATGGTAGGTGTCCCAAGGAAGGGGGGCACCAGGAAGGGGTTACCCCAGGGAGGGGGTGCTCTGTGAAGGGGGTGCTCCAGCGATGGAGCTCCAAGAAAGGGCGGTTTCAGGAATGAGGTGCCCTGGGGAAGGGATGCTCTGAGGAAGGGGTGCAGAGGAGAGGGGGTGCCCCAGGAAGGGGGGTCACTGGGGAAGGACGTGCTCCAGGTGGGGCTGCTCCGGCTCGGAAGGGGGTGCAGGAGCAGGGGTGAGGCAGGAGGAGGGTCCGTCTGTCACGAGCCCCCGCCAGCCGCAGCACAATCGATCCAATTTGCACAGTCAAATATTTGGCTTCGCGGCGCGGGGCCGGCTCTGCTCGAGCCGCCCCGGTGGGCGCGGGCCCGCGGTGACGGTGGCGGCTGCTCCGCGATCGATGGCGGGACGTGCGGCGAGCTGGGGCGGCCGCAAGGCGCGGGGCCGGGGCTGTGCCCGGGCTGGGGCCGTGGTGCAGCACCCGCCATCCTCCATCAGCACCCACGGACCTCGGGAGCCCACGTGGAGCCCGCTCAGGGAGCAGAACCTGTGCCAGGAGCGCAGCGGCTCAGCCAGGCTGTCCCCCGAGCCCCCTCCATGGCCACTGATCGCCGACACCGCCCGGTCCGGGGAGCGGAGCCGTCTGTCACCGGCAGGGGATGGCTGAGGCTTGGCCACACGGCCACTGCCACGGCCACAGGTGGCCATGGGCTTGTCCCCCAGGGGGTTTGTCTGGGGCGTGGGATGGGCAGCAGTGGGACTGGTGGTGCTGAGGCAATCCTGGGGCCGCTCCCACGGATGGGCACCACACAGCTCCCGTGGACACAGCTCCATAGCCAAGCTCCAGAGCTCTTCCCCCGCGGGTGCAGCCCACGCAGGGGTCTCAGCCCCCAGCTCAGCCCAGGGCTCCCACAGCAGGCTCTCGCGGCCGTGGGCAGCCCTGTGCCTCACCATGCCCCTGGATCCGCTCGCTTTCCCGGCCCTGCTAAACTCGTTAGCGGCGGGTGAACGTCAGCCGGGCGGGAGCGAAGCGCCAAATGCGATTATGCCCCGTCTCGCTCTCCATCCTTCCACCCCGGGCCCCATTTATCGCGGAGGCGGGCGGGAGGGAGGGAGGCGGAACTGGCTCTTATCTCGGCCGAGAAATCCCGCTCCGGCCCTAATTTATGGCTGGCTGCGAGGGACTCCAGCGGCACTGCACAATTACGGAGCGTTTAGAGCACGGAGGGGTCAGTGCTCGGCTACGGCTGGAAGAGTCGGGGTAGCCAGGTGGGCGCTCCAGCTCAGGGAGGCTCCCTGGGGCCGCACAGGGACCACCATGTCTCTCCAGGTGGGTGAGACATGGGATCTGCGGGTGCACACTGGGGATCAGGGGAGGACAGAGGTAGAAGAGTGCCTGGCCCAAAAAAGGGGCATGTGCTGGCTGGGGAGACCCTGGCTCCATCCTTCCCCCTGCCTAAAGGATGGCACAGGGGACAGGCAGAACACTGCCTCACAGGCCCAAGGCCAGGCAGGAGGGTGGGAACACCCTGGAGGATCCCAGAGATCACCATGTGCAGGGAGGTTCCAGGGGCTGGCAGCACCCACCTTTCTCAGAGTGTGAGGACAAGCAGTGGCACTGGGGACAGGGGTACCCCAGAGGGAACATGCTGGTCACAGAGAGCCACAGCAGGTCCAGGATCACATCCTGGCAAGTCAGACCCAATCCGTGGGGTGCCCAGAGCCAACACTGATCCACAGCCCCCCCAAGGAAGGCATGGCAGGGCTGATGCTCCGAGCAGCTTCTGGAGCAGCTCAGGGATGTTTACTGGGAAAAGCAGGAGCTCTTCCTGCGTGTGCTGAACTTTACAGAGCACAGCCGTGCCCCAGCATAGGAACAGCCTGGGAAGAGCCACGGGATGTGGAGCAGCTGCTTTCAGTGTTTTATTAAAACAAAAGTGAAGGCCCAGCACCCGCCTCGCCCAGGCTTGGCTCTCCCACCGGGAAACTGCCGCCGAAGGAAGCTCAAACAGCAGGAAATGAGTTGGAATGAGGCAGAGCCCAGGTCTCAGCCTGCTCCAGGGTGGATCAGAGCCTTGGATCCAAACCAAGGGTGACCCACGAGTGATGGCCACAGAGGCAGAGGGCAGGGAGGAGGAGCAGCCAGCTGAACACCTGATCCATATGAATGAGGTGCTGTCCTCCCCCTCGCTGATTTAACAAGTTTCCATTAAATCAACATGAAAGAGGGAAAATCCCAAGTCTAAATGTGGATGAGGAGGACTGAGCAATGGGGAATCACCCCAGGGGACACTGCAGGCAATAACAGGGCCTGAGAATTCACCCAGACCTAGGGAGAAGATTGTTCCGGAAGACATTAAAGTGAGATTGTACCTGATTAAAGTGAGATTGTCCCAAATTAAAGTGAGATTGTCCCAGATTAAAGTGCCTCAGCTCACTGAAGTCCCACAACAGAGACCCACAAGGGGACAAGGGCGTCATCCCACAGGCACAGCTGGTGGGTGAGAACCTGAGCAGGGAGAATGTGCCTGAAAAAACCTCTGGCTGTGTTCACCTTGGGAAGTTTGCAAGGAGACGCCACTGTCTGCATTCAGCTGGCAAAGCTCATTAACAGAGGTGGCCTTTCACTGCCCTTTTCAAACGGGGAAATTCAGGCCCCTTCCCTGCCTAAGAGAAAAGGTGAATTAAGAGATGAAATGCCGTATGAGAAGGAACACCAGCCCGCCGAGCCCGACAACAGCCGTGCCCACCGCCAGCCGTGCCCAGAGGAAATCCAGGGAATCCTCGAGGCGGGTGTGCAGCTGCAGGACCTGCCGGCGTGTGCTCTCCCAGTCCCCGGAGTTGTCGATGACGTGGGTCGCCCACCTGCGCTTCTCCTCCAGGGGCAGCTGGGAGCTGATCCGAGCTTCGGCCTCGGCCACGCCCAGCCCGCTCCTCTTCATCAGCCGCGCCAGCTGAGTCTGGGGGTCACTGCCGGGCGGAGCACGGGGCTGAGCTGGGGGTGGGAGGGAACGGGGGATCTGCCTTCCTCGGGCACCAGGGGGAATCACTGGGATAAAGTGGGAACGAGAGAGGTGCCCCCTTGGCATTTCTGACACAGTCAGCCACTGCTGCCCGGGCCGTTCTCAGCATTCACACAGCCTGTAACAGCGCCCCAAATCCTGCCCTGATAGAGCACGGGCTGTGGAAGGCACAAAGGCAGTGAAATCCCCTCTATGATGGTTCCAGGGAAAGCTCAGAAAGGCCCTCATGCACTATAAAGGGAGGTATTGCTTCTCTCAACAGGCTTTGCACCAGGGCTAAGGCTGAACTTTAACCAGAGTGGAGGCACATGATGGTCCCATCTGAGAGAGGTGGCTTTGTCCCTGTCCTCGTGGTTCCCAGAGCACTTACCAGTAAACCAGCACTGTGTATTTCATAAACCTGGTCAATCCACGGGTCTCGAAGAGCAGAGGGATGTCGAGGATCACATAGCGGTAGCCTGTGGAAATGGCAACATTTCCCAAAAAATGGAACAGAGCTAACCCCCATTCCCAAATCCCTCATGCTGCACACACCATGGCCAGGAAAAGCAAAGCAAGCAGGAGTTCTACAGCTCCATGATTACAGCCAAGCAGAGCAGAGCCTGCTGGCCCTCCTCCCTCTCTTAGGGAGGAAATGGTTTCATTCCAAGTTTCCAGAGGTAAAAAAAAAAAAACAACCCTAACCTGGCTGCTCCAGACCAAAGGTGAAACTGCAGAAATATAATGAGGAGCTGAAACGAGGAGCTGAAATGAGAGCAGCAGTGCCTGGCTGGCAGGAGCAGCAGCTGTGTGCTGTGCTGGCCTCTCCTGGGAAGCAGTGCCCACAGCAGGATCTGCTCTCCACTCCTTCTCTTGTCCAAGACTTCACCAGGCTGCAGCCATCTGAGCCAACATTTCCCAGCTCAGCTTTCCTCCCTTTATGAAAAGCTTTGGCTAAATAGCTCCATTTTTCCAAGGGGAGCAAGGAAATCCCTGCAGACCTCCTGCAGCTGTGACACTGAAATGCAGGGGAAGCCTCCAGGCACAGCCCAAGGGCTGAACTCTCACCAAAACTGGCTGTTTGGTTTAAAACCTCTGACATCACAGGAAGCAGAGCTTGTTACAGTCAGTCACTGTCCCCCTGGTTCTCTCCATGCCTCTGCTCTTGGCCAGTGTTTGGGGAGATGGGAGATACCCTGCTGAGTCTGGGGGAGACAGTGAGCAGAGGGAAAAGCTCTAAGTCAAGATTTCACTCCCCTGTGTGTCCCCCAGTCATGGGGACATCTCAGGCTGGTGTCCCCTCTTTATAATCCCCCTAAAACCGAGCTGCCCACAGCAAGTCAAGTCTTGACAAAGACATCATCATCCAAGGAGCCACCATTCCACCAGCACCTCCACCCTGAGAGGCTTGTGCTGCCCTCTGATTTGATCGATCAGAGCTTTCCTTACACAGAGATCCTCAGAGACAACATCCAGCTATCCCAAATCATTAAATCCTGACTAATGAGGACAAAGCAGCCTACTGAAGCCACACAGCACTCTCGCCGAGGGCCAGGACAGCATCCGCCTCCTCAGCCCACAGCCCCGAGTTCAAGACTCCATCTCTGGCTCCTGGCATTCCTGCCTGTTGCTTCCTTTGTGCTTCCTCCTCCTCCTCACCCCGCAGCAGAGCTTGGCCCCGTGGTGCCCCAGCCTGTTCAGCTCTCCCAGGGCTCAGCTCTGATAAGCACCACGACTCCAGACTGACTCTATTAAGGCATCCGTATGGAGACCTCCGGAACAGCTGGTGATCTTATCTGGCATTTCCCCAGCCCAGCCTGACAGCTGCATTTGTTCCATTTATCAGGGGGAATGTGGGACTTTGGAAGCCACAGCTGTCAGCCCATCCCTCACCTTATCGACGCTCAAAGGGCTCCACAGCTTGCAGTGAAGCTGGAGCAGGCTGGGGGCAGGGAGGGATGCGTGGCCATTTCTGGAGTGTGGCATTATCCGGCAGGTAATCTCAGCAAAGCTGCTCCCAGGCCCTACAGATACACTTGAAACCGCAGAGGAAAGCGGTGAAGGGCAGCACTGAAAGGCAGGAGTGAATCAGGAATGAATCCTCCAAACACTGACACCAAAGGCCACCGCAGGCAGAGCACAAAGGCTGTCACTCAACATCCCTTCCCTTCCTCTGTCATCCCTGTCCTTCTCCCCACATTCAAACCAAAGGCAGAGGGAGCAGGGATGGCTCCTGCTCAAGCAGGAGTCCTGGTAGGCTGGACATGGCCTCTTACCACATACAAAATACTTCAGGATCTGCTTCAGCATCTCCTTCAGAATCTCAGGGTGGGTGATGGAGTTCAGCAGCCGCCGTTTCTCTGGCTGGGAGAAGATGATGCTTCCGAGAGCCTCACGATTTATCTCGCCGTTCTCCAGGAGGATCTCGGTGCCAAAGTGCTGCAGGATCTGCTGATGGGCCTTGGAGTGGGGCTGCACCACTGAGAACATCAAACAGCTGGGGGTGAGAGCCAGTTTTACAGCACAGTTGGTGTTTGCATCAGCAATCACCCTCAGATGGGGTTTGCTCATTCACTACAGAGCTGATGCTCGCCATGGCAGCACATCTGCCTCCAGCACATCTGTCCTGGCACCACATCTGCACAGCCCGGCAGCTCCTGCCAGCCCAAGGTCCCTCTGAGGCCTGACACCTGGAAGATGGAAGTCCTGCAGACATTAATTCAGCACCACAACCCTCCTGGCACGTGCTGCTGCTCAGGGTGAGCAGTCAGCAGGGCGGGCAGGAGGACACGGTGATGGCCACATGCCAAGGCTGGGGGAGCAGCTGGCCTGAGCCAATTCCCACCAGGGATGGAGCAGGGAGATCCTAAAGGAACCAGGACCAGCTGAAAACTTCAGCTCTGCGTGGATACTCACTGCTGTTAACTTGGCTCTGGATGCTGCTGAGGTGTTTTTTTAATTGTCTTTCACATCAGTCACTAAATTCTTCAGGAAAATGAACAGAAAAACCTTCTAAAAGCTCAATCCCCAATCAGCCCTTGCAGGGGCTCTGACGTTACAGGAGTGTATAACTTTAAAGCCACCAAAAAAAAAAATCCCCAGCAAAAGGGATGAAGCAATAAAACCATAATTAAGCTCCAGCTGAGGGTAACCACAGCGAAGGACAGACCGCAGATAATCATCTCTCCCAAATCCAGGAACATTGCCACAGGTTGTAACCTCAGGCCAACCTCATAAAAGTCTTTAAGACCAATTTTTTTCTCCTGTGGAATATCACATGGAGGCAGTTTCAGGATGGGTGAAATCCATATAGTAAACAAACACATATAAAAAAGGAATTGGTGCAAAATAAAGTGATTGGCAGAAAACTTTCACAGAGTATCTGTAGTGTTTTCCTACCGTCTCCGAGGGCTTTTAGCACCTCCAGCAAATTTCCTGCACCTCCAGGGGAATTACAGTGCAATAAAATGTTAAAGCATCACAGCTTTGAGTGGCTACACAGTAAGTTCTTCACCAAACAGAAAAGCTCAGGCACTTCCAAATGCCACCATTGTTCAGCAGCAGACCCCAAACCTGCTGCATGCAGGGTCCACAGCCCTCAGCAACCCAGACTGGTTTGGGGGGAAAGCCCACCCAGTGCCACCCCTGCCATGGGCAGGGACACCTTCCACTGTCCCAGGCTGCTCCAATCCCATCCAGCCTGACCTTGGGCACTGCCAGGGATCCAGGGGCAGCCACAGCTGCTCTGGGCACCCTGTGCTCTCCGCATTAGCCTGGTGGGGTGAAGGGATTAAGATCTCACAGGTAATCAGGGAAAACAAGGTGTGCTCTGGTCCTACTGAGTCAACAGATCTGGGATTTTGGGGTTTTTCTCCAGCCCAAGCAGCACAAGCCTTTTGGTTTTTGGTGGTTTTTTTGGTTGTTTTTCGATTGTGGTTTTTTTTTTTGGTTGGTTTTTTTTGGGGTTTTTTTTTTTTTTTTTTGTTTGTTTGTTTGGTTTGTTTTTGTTTTGGGGTGTTTTTTTTGAGCACATTAATTTTGTGGTCTGATCTCTCCATATCACCAGAAAAACAACATCCAGCACAGAGGGACATTCTTTTTCAGCCACCAACGTAACTGAGTGACAGGATGGGTGTCCTGGGGCTCAGGGGGCGTGTTGGACTAGCCAAGGGATCCCATTTTACAGGGAACCACATTTCTTTTCGCCCAGAGCTGGCTTTCAAAGCTGGGAAGCATCACACACCAGGGGATGGAAACTCAGAGTACAATTTCCCCACGGTGTTTATTAGGTCATGATCTTCTTTTTTTCTTTATTAAAAATATATCCCCGTTCCAATCCCCCCCGGGGCAGCCGGGACAGGGAAGCGGGAGCGAAACCCTTCTGCGATGTACCCAGAGCACCCTCTGCCGTCAGCGATCCCGGTTGTCAGGGGAACCTCGGGGAGCAGGAGCAGCTCTGGAAAACTCACCCTGCCTGGCGAGAACATCGGCATCGATCACGGCACAGCCCAGCTCCCGCAGCACCGCCACCACCGTGCTCTTCCCCGACGCGATGCCACCCGAGAGTCCCACCAGGAACATCGTGCTCTGCGAGGGAAAGGGAAGAGTGGAAAACGTGCCAGGAGAGGCCGTTCTGTTCATGCTGAGCACATCAAATATTTAGTCCCAAACAGGCAACTTCATTCAAAGCTCATTTTCCTACTTTCTCAGGGTGTCACGGAGACATCAGCAGGATTTTGGCACCCTCTGAGCTGTGTTTTACAGGCTGGAGGACAGTGCTGGATTAAACAGTGCTTCTCTGGATCCCCCCAGCTCTGGATGTGCCACTTGAGCCAGCCCTAAGTTCCTCCAGCTGCTTTATCTGCAGCTCATTCCCCTTTAGCGTCTCCACTCATCAAACCAGAGCCCCACGTACAGCACCCTGAGCCACGGAATCATGAACGGGTTGGATTGGAAGAGATCTTCAAGCCCATCCAACTCCACCTTCTGGTATGGGCAGGGACACCTCCCGCTGTCCCAGGCTGCTCCAAGCCCTGTCCAACCTGGCCTGGAATGCTTTCAGGGATCCTGGGGCAGCCCCAGCTGCTCTGGGCACCCTGTGCCAGGGCCTCTGCACCCTCACAGGGAGGAATTCCTTCCCAATATCCCATCTGGCAGTGGGAATTCATTTCCCCTTGTCCTGTCACTCCAGGCCCTTGTCTAAAGTCCCTCCTGGAGCCCCTTCAGCCCTGGCAGGGGCTCTGAGCTCTGCCTGGATCCAGGTGAGCACCCCCAGCTCTCTCAGCCTGGATCCAGAGCAGGGGGCTCCAGACCTTCATGTATCTCCATGACCTCCTCTGGATCTGCTCAGAGAAATCAGGAAATTCCTGGCAGGTTTGTTGAGGGTGACCCAGGAGCAGTGAAAAAGGGCAGAATTCAGACAATATTTGAGCCAGGACTGGGACACACGAGGCCTGAGATGAAGAGCTCTGCTCAATCCCTGCAGCCAGGTGTTGGAGCTCAGCCACCTCTGACACCAGCAGAGCCCACAAGGCACTCAGGGAATCCCATTCCCACACCACTGGCAGCCCTAAGGACAGGGAACTCGCAGCTCTGAGCAGCAAACTGGTGTCTGTGAGCTGCCCTGAGCACAGATCTGTGCTGCCCTTGGTCCCCCTGGAGGGGGTTGGTAACACTGCTCCCACACAGACACCCCCCTGCTCAATGCAGACCCTGCAATCCTCTAGATGCTGCTTGTGTGCTCTCAAAAGCAAAAGATTCAGCCACTCAGAGGCAGCTCTGGAGAGCTGAGGAGACTGTGAGTATCTGCATCCCAGAAACACAGCAGCCCAGCAGGGTACAGAGCCAGTGTCCCTGTGCAGCCCAGCCCAGGCAGCTGAGTCCTGCAAACCCCAGGGACAGCAGCTGTGACTTTGCTGTCACCTCATCCAGGGTGACAGCAGGGCTGAGGGGCTGAACCTGCCACAGCCCAGCCTGTTCCAGCTGAGGAGGAATTGGCTCCATCACCTTTGGCAGGAGCCTCAGGCTGCTGGCAGCCACCCTTTGGCTTCCCCTTGCCCCGATCCTGCTCCCTCCTGGTAGCCCAACCCCAGCAATTTCAGTCACCATCGCTCTGCCTAACCTGCCTCTGATCTCCACCCTCCCTCCAGACATCACCAGCCCCCCCAAAACTCTGCCCACAAAGGAACCAGGTCCCTGCTGCCCACAGTGCCCCCCACGAGTGGCACCCCAGGACAGCAGGTGGGCACACGGGGCTGCAGGAGGGCTGCAAACACAGCACTGCCACCCTTTGGCTAGAAAACAACAAAAAAAGACACTTCAGTCACAATTCAGTCCTGCAAACAGGACCCAAACCCACAGTTTGGGGGGGAGGAGGGGGTGGGCAGGTCCTGTGGCAGCTGGAGGCAGAGGGAAGGGGCAGAGCTGGAGCAGCAGCACGAGCTCCTTCCCTTCTCCAGACAACAGACGGGATAGCTCCAGCAGGAACAAGGGGAAATCCAACAGGAATCAGAGAGGGCCAAAATATGAATAGCAAAGAGCAGTGATGGAGAGGCTGATGTACACCCCAAGCAGGACCTGGACCCCACGGGGAGCCTCTCTGGTGTTACAGGGGGCTTGGAGGGACAGAGGGGCTGGTTATTGATCCCAGCAGGTTAAAATCCTGCTTTATCCTCCCAAGGCTGCAGCCTCTGAGGGACAACACTGCACCAGGAGGAGCTGGATCACAGCAGTGGAGGCTCCTGCTTTGTAAAAATGCACTGAAATAAATGCACTTTGTAAAAATACACTGAAAACTCTCCTGCCCTCGTAAACAGGGCTTTAACTGCAGCAAGCCCAGCGTTCTGCCCTCCAGCCTCAGCTGGGACTTGCTCCCAAAACCCTGCTATTTCTGTCCCTCCTCCACAGGAATTACTGCAGGGGAAAGCAGCCCTTGGAAGGGTTATCCTGGAAAGCAGGGCCAGCCAGGGATCTGAACGCTTGTGCTGTCCAAGGGCCTGCACAGATCTCAGGCATCAATATTTAACAAGCTCTGGTTTGAACTGCACACGAGGGGAGAGGGCAGCTTGCTCCTGCAGATGTTACTGGCAGGAGCCAGAACTAGCTTTCCCCCAAATACACCATTTTTGGGGGATGTTTTAGTTCCAACTAAACCAGACATGGGGAAAAACCAGAACACGAGCCACAGAGGCTGATCAGGCTGGAAAACGGTGAGCTGTTCCTGCACTGAGGAATGGGGAGATGCACCCAGAGCACTGAGGAAATGTTTTTCAAAGAATTAAGTGCCCAAAAATTCCCGTGTCCCACCTCCTGGGGGTTTCTGAGCACAGCACAAGCTGCCAGCCTCAATCCATCCATCCTTCAAGCACAGGGAGTGGGGATGGAGCAGGACCTGTCCTCCAGCACCATCCTCACCCGGCCCTCCTCGTCTCTGCTGGGGCTGACAGAGCTGGTGTTTGGCTCGAGGAGGCTGCAGCCAAAGGGAAGAATCACCAACACATGGTTAACTGGCGGGGAAAGAGCCGCCGCAGCAAACACCTTGACCGACCCCGCGGGGCGCCGGGGCCGCCATGGCCCCCGCCCTCACCACTCACCCTCCGCCCGGCTTCACACGCGCCGCAGTGTCCCGCGTGCCTATTGGCTGTCGGGAAGAGGGGGCGTCTCTCCCAGCCAATCGGCGGCACCCTCATTAGACTCGACCCATCCCTCAAGCAGGAAGCGGGCGGAGACGCGAGCACCGCGGCCTCGGCGGGGAACGGGCGAGCGAGGGGACTGGCCGCGGCTCTCCGTCCGCCGGGGCATCCACGCGGCTGCCCGGTGTGAGGGAGGCCTCCCGCCACCGGCGGCCCGCCCCTAAACACCCCCAGAGACTGACGGGAATTGTAGTTCCAGCCCCGGCGCAACCCAGCCCCCTCAAGCCCACGCAGACTACCACTCCCGGCATGCCTCACGGCCCGCCGGCCAATCGCGGCGCGCTTTGTTGCGGGGGTGCGGCACGCGCGGAGGCCCCGTTCAAGATGGCGGACGACAGTGAGACAGCAGTGAGGCGGCCACCGGCGAGGCCTTCGCGGCCGGCGGCGGAGGAGAACGACCACGAGCATTGCAGCGACTGCGAGAACGAGGCGGAGCATGGCTCCAACCGGGGGTGAGCGGCGGCCGGGACCGCGTGCTACGGCGGCGGCCGGGCCCATTGAGGCGAGGAACGGCCGGGAAGTGCGAGGCGCCCCGCCCCTTGGGTGCGCTGATTGGTCGCTGGGCAGCATTCCGGGCAGCCATTGGTCGTGGCGCCGGTCAGTCTGGCGGGGGGGCGGTGCCGCTGGCGCCCATTCACGCCCGCTGCGGGAGCGTGTCCGAAGCTCAGCAGGGTCGGGCGCGGCCGCGGCGTGGATGGGTGACGGCTGCGGTGCCTGCGGGGCGGCCGGCTGGGGCCGCGAGTGCCTTTTTCGGGCAGAAATGAGCCCATTTAGCAGCTCTTCCTGGCCGTGCGTTAGGGCGCGTCTCCGCACATTCCCTCTGCCCTCCCGCAGAAGCCTCAGCCCACTCGTGGCAGCTCCATCCCCGCGGTGACACCCAGGGTGGTGGCACGGTGGCACGCGTGACGCTGCTTTCCGGAGCATGTGGCATCCCCGGAATAATCCCGGGTTTCTGCACACTCATCCCGTCGTTATCCTAAACACAGCCCAGGGTTTTGCAAAGCTCTGCCTACATTGTCTCGTGGTTGGAGGAGCGCAGCCTCCAGGGGTATGGAATGGGGGAATAACAACAACAACAAGGCAGGGAGCGAGCACAGGCAGCGAGGCAGGTCCTTATCTCAGTAGGGAAGAGCTGGAATGCTTAACGTAGCACCCTCATTACTCACTGCCTTAATTAATACGATGCAAAGCTGCCTCACTATGCCTGGGATTTGAAGGAGAGGCTCTGTCCTGGTTCCTGTTGGGAATGGCAGCATCAACGTGTGGCTTTCCAGAGCTTTCCAGCAGTTCTGCACTTTGCTTTTCCTGCACCTGAGCCTCCCTGGGCTCCTCCTGCTCTCCTGGTGCTTCCCCAGCCCTGCAGAGCAGAGACCACAGGCTTGGAGAGCCCTTCTCCCTCCAGCAGCAGCTTTCCATTGGCAATCCCCCCTTCCCAGGAACCAAAGCGAATAAAAGGTCACACAAGAAATATCACAGAGGCTTTTTTTATGACAGCACAGCTGCCCATTTATATTTCATTTGCCTCCCGGGTGTGGCACCGTGTCTCAGTTTAATCGGTTTAGCTGTGCTTGGGGAGATTTTTATTTTCTTTCCCTCTGACATGATTAGGTTTGTGGAAGCCAGAGCTGAGCAGAGGAGACCTGGTGCTCAATCACTGCTGCTCCCCAGCCCAGCAGTTCCTCCTGCCCTTTGCCAGGAAAAGGTGTGTTCTGGAGCCCTCCTGGGGTCCTGGGCATCACTGGCCACCTCGAGGAGCTGGGCCACCACAGGCAGCCTGAGGAATATCCAGTAGGAAATAGTTTGGATAGCTTGGGAAATAACAGCAGAAGCGTGGCTGGTGAGCATGAGGCAGGGAGGCTTTGGAGCTCTCTGGCAAAGCCCCAAAAACCACCAGGGAGAGACCAAGTGGTGGGAAGGAGGATGGTGTTCTTGCTGCATGCACAGTCATTAATTCTGTTGATTCCATAGCATCCATGCCATTGCAGTGGGGTGTGGGAGTGTTTCTGGTCACCCCAGAGACACTGTCCCCAAAAACAGGGCAAGGGAAGGGCTTTGAGCTGCCAGGCTTTGTAGAGCCACACTCTGAGCCCTGCGTGCCAGTTTGTGCTGGGACTCACTGGATCTTGGCCCTGAGGTTTAAAACATGAAAGTATTCCTTAGTGAAAGTGATACTTCCTTTCCTTTTAAGGACAGGAAAGAGGAATTGAGTTTCCTCAGCCTCAGTCCTGTGTCAGCACGGGGAAGTGGCTGCACTGCTCTCTGCTGTGGTTATCCAAGCTGATTTTCCAAAGAAAATAATCCCATTTGGTTATTTTTCGTATTTCCTTTTGTGTGAAGGGGGCTGCTGTGTCCCTGGTGGCTGTGGAGGATTTGTTCCCTGGATTTGGAAAGGCAGGAGCATTGCCTGGGCTCAGCCTGGTGGGGTTTGTCACCTCACAGGCAGCGAGGGCAGTGGTGACAGCATGGGAGTGTCCCGGTCCCTGAAACAGTTCAGAACCACCTGGGGAAGCTGTTCCAGGCAGGAGGAGTTTGGGAGTGCCCTGTGGCACAGCTGGATGGGGTGTGAGGGGACAGAGGGGCTTTTCCAGAGGGGCTGCAGTGGGTTT
Source organism: Pyrgilauda ruficollis (assembly GCF_017590135.1). Classification (NCBI taxonomy): domain Eukaryota; kingdom Metazoa; phylum Chordata; class Aves; order Passeriformes; family Passeridae; genus Pyrgilauda; species Pyrgilauda ruficollis. Next base: position 459,474 of record NW_024514654.1, on the reverse strand, counting down.
GGCAATCCCTGCCTGCTCTTGGCCACAAAAAGGGGTTCCTGGGACAGGCACTGAGCTCCAGCACATGGGATCAGTTGTGGGTGTAGGGAGCACACTGGTGGCATGCTGGGCTCTGGGAGCTGAGCTCTGCCATCTGGAGATCCTCCCTTCCTCCCTGCCACAGCCCCTAACGAGATTACAGAGATTACAGCCTAAGCACCGTGCCTGATTAGCCCCTGGGATGGCAGAAGGATTTTCCAGCACCTAAATACAGAGCAGGGATCTACTCCTTCTCATCTGACACTTTCAGCCTCCCACCAGGCTGGGGGGGCTGCCCACAGCTGGAGTTGTTCCCCTTGTGCTTCCTCCCTCAGCTTTGGGAACGCCCATGGTTCAGGGGTGGGTAATGGGTGCTGAGCACCAGTTTGTTACCGGGTGAGTCTGGTGTTTTCCAGCCTCTGGAGGGGCTGAGCTGGTGGAGCAGAGCCAGTCTGAGCAGGTCTCACCCTGAACAAGCCTGGTTGCTGTCTTTAAGTGCTTCCAAAAAGGTAATTTCAAGATCACTCAGGTCACAGGGGTTGTTTTCTGGGCAGTGGTTGGGGCTGGAGCCTTTGCCTTCAACTCAAGGAGACACCTGGAAACAGGAAAGGAGGGATTGGAGTGCCAAGTAATGGCCTTGGTGGTGGGGATGCCTTTCCCAGGAGAAGGGGAAAGTGTTTTCCTTAGCCAGAAGAGAGACCATGGTGATCCCACAGGGAGCTGGGGGATGTTTGCACAGTGCAGTCAAGGTGCCTTTGTCCAGCTGCTCCATCTCTCAGTGCACCTCGGAATGCAAAGGGATATGGGAGGAAAAAAAGGCCTTAAGTGCAGCTGGGAAGGCTGTGGGATGTGGGATGTGAGCTGGGCTGGCAGCTCACCCTTCCTGGGGATGAAACTGCTCCAGCCCTCAGCTTTGCCAGCTGAGATTTTGGGTGGTGGTGGCTTGTCCCAGGACAGTGGTGGGGCATTGTCATTAATGTGGGGAGCATCTGGGGGGTGTAGCTACCCTGGGGAAAGAAGATATTTCCTTTCCTAAATAGATGTAAAATAGAAAATGCCTGCAATTGTTGCTTCTCTGGGTGTAGTGAGTGGAACCTTTGGGTTTTCCAGCATTTTCCCACATGCTGGTGTCTCCTCTGCCAGGTTGGTTTTCATCTCCTGGCTGGAGCAGGGCCCTTCCCGAGGCCATGCCACCTGGAATGCAAAACCTCATCCCACCTTCTGCCACCCTGATTTCTTCCAGGTCACGACAGCTTTGCTCATAAATCAGGGAGGAATTTTCTCAGAGCTTTCAGCTGCGAGCCCGGCGTGGCTGGGCTGAGCTCATTAGCACCAAGCTGGGAGTTGGCAGCTCTGATTTATGAAGCAAAGCAATGCTGACAGAGTATGAGGGGAGCATTTTGTCTGTCACAGCTGACACCTGCAGCATGCCAATGTGCAGGTGAGCTGGGAACGTGTCTCTCCCCTTTGGAAGGGGCAACTTCCAGTGTCAGCCCTTGAGGTGTGCTCAGGAATTCTCCTGGTGCTGTCAGTTTGTAGTGTCAAAATTGATAGGAAACGGTTTGGATGTGTTTATTGCAGCTCCAAGGTGGCTTTGCTCATCCCAGGACTTCAGTGAGGTCAGGATTTGCCTGTGCTCCTCCCCAGAGAGTTAAAAAAGCCATCACACATTTGTCACTAAAATCAATAGTGGTGTCAGCAGCGCTGTGCTGGCATTGCTGCTGCTGTCATGTCCAACAGCATTTCCCAGGTGGAGGCAAAGCCCTTTCCTGGCAGTGGGAGGGAAGGTGAGATTCCCAACAGGGATGGTGCAGCAGCACCACGGGATGCTGGTCCTTGGAGCTGTGGCTTTGCTCCTGCTCCTCTCCCTTCATGTTCTTCTGCAGAAGAAGGAGGGCTTCTCTTCACCCCCTTTTGTGGAGCAGCTTGCCCTGAACCACTGCTTGTTCCCACACCAGGAATGCTTCCATCTCCTGGTGTCCCACACAGGCTCTGCTGATGGATGGGGATCCTTTTCCCCAGCAGGTGCTGTCTGCAGAGGCTCTGCTGCTCTTCAGGTTTTATCCAGAGGAAAAGCTTCCCCAGCCCAGCAGCTCTGTCCTGCAAACCATCCTTCTCTGCTCCCCAGGGCAATGCAGCCCACCACAATTCTACATCCCAGCTTCATCCCTCCAAAAACTTTTCTCCATCCACTTTTCCCCAGTTTCATAACCTTCTTGCTGCTCAGCCCAGGATTGCACAGAGTGGTTGGCTTGGAAGGGACCTTGAAGATCATCCAGTTCCACCCCCTGCCTTGGGCAGGGACAATTTCCACCTTCCAAGCTCTGTTTTCCTCTCAGCTTCTGCTTGTTCTGGCCTTGCTGAAATAAATAGTTGGATGCTGCTCCAATATAGTTTCCAACACTTTTTTTTTTTTCCTGCTCCACCCTCTTCACCACTATCTTGTGTTTGGTAAAGACACTAAACTGTGCTTTTGTGGAGGGATTCCAGGCTGGTGCCTCTGGGCAGCTCAGATCTGTGGGGTTGTCCCTGCTGTGGGAGTTGTTTTGGGGTGCAAGGAGAGGACACCTGTGTTGTAGAATAGAAATGCACTGGCTGTATCCTGACCCTGCTGGGCAGGACAGAGCTGAGCCATGTGCTGGCAGCTGGCAGAGCTCTCCTGGCCCTGTGTCCCTCCCTTTCCCCTCTCATCCTTCCACTCAGACCTGCTCCAGCCTCTCCAGGACTGGATTTCCCCCTGAACCCTGACTGTCTCAGAGGCTCTGGCCAGCTCCCAGCTCCCCCACAGCAGTGACTGTCCTGTGTCAGGTCGTCCCATGCAGGACCACGAGGTCATCATCATGAGTTGCCATTGCCATGCTGGGAGCAGGCACCTCTCCTGGGGTTTGGCACCAGGATGCTGCTGGAGCAAATCCCAGGCTCTGGGAGGGGTTTCACACCAGCAGCTCTTTGGAGATGATCATGATCTGAGTGTCCAGGGCTGCCCTGCAGCTCTGGAAGGAGGAGCTGTGCCCTGGTGTGGGCACTTTCCACCCTGCACTCCCAGAGATTTGCTGCTCACTCTCAGTTTTCCAGTTCCAGCATAACAATGCAGTAATTTTCCAATAAACAGCCTCATCTCCCTAGAGCATCACCTCTGCAGGTGACACTTGGCACAGTGTCCTTGGCCAGTGACCTCTCTGTGGTGCCTGGACCTGCTCTGGGGCCTTATCCCTGGTGCTGGACCAGTCTTTTCTGCTTCCACATCTGTCCTTGGGCTTGGAGAAGAGGAAGAAGCCAAAGCTGAGCACCTCACCACACCACAGGGTGGATATGGGCACGGGTGGCAGAGCAGGGATGTCACTGCAGTACAGGGCACAGTCCCCACTGCCCAGCACACCTGTGGGGTGAGGGGTGTTAGTGCTGGTCCCTTTTTGGGAGCTCCCAGAGAGTTCTGTGCCATGGGGTGGGCGCTTGGCTGTACCCTCTGTGCACAGAGTATTCCCCTTCCTGGAGACTTGGACTCGGCAGGAGCCTGCATTTTCTTTAGAGTGCCTCAGAAACCAAACAAAAGTTCTCCCAAAAGAAAAACCCAAGGCTCCAATGATGTTTCTTTTGTTCCTCAGGGGCCTGAGTCCAGCAAATGACAGTGGAGCCAAAAAGAAGAAAAAGAAACCCAAACGAAAGAAAGAGAAAGGAGGAGGAGACCAGCCTGACCAGGCTCAGGACCAGCCAGTGAAGGTGACCAACCCCTTCCCGGAATCCTGGCCCCCCCACAACAGCCAGCCCCATCCCAAACCTCTCCAGTGTTGCTTAGGGCAAGGAAGGAGTTCCCAGCCCTGGTTTTAGGCACTTGTTTGCTCAAAAACCTTCAGATTCACAGTGATTTCCCAGCCTGGCTCCATGTGTGGGAATTCCTGTTGGTGCAGAAAGTGTTTGCAGAGCCCTCCAGGGATAATGCAGTCCTTGGCTGGATATCCCAGCCAGTTCTAGGGTCAGACTAACACCTCCAAGTTACTCTTCCCAGCCAGCAGCTGCCTGTCACAGGCAGGAGCTGCCACCTGCCAGCTCAGAGTCCTGCCCGCAGCAGCACGGGGGGGGACATCTGGTGGTGTTGATTTTTTGCTTGATGATCCCAAGAACAGCAGCTGGGGAGAGCAAGGTCTGTCTTATCCCTCTGGGCTTTGCCTGATCCTGTCCAGCAGCCAGTGATTGAGGAAGCAGCATGGGACACACAGGTTTGACCCTCCTGGCCCTCTTGTCCCCTCTGGTCCTGTGGCAGAGGGGACACATCAGCAGAGGCTGGTTTCTGTCTGGTGCCAGCTTCTGTCCAAATATTTTGAATATTTTGTCCATCTGACATTGCAGAGGTTTAAACTGGGGCTTTGTGTTTTTCAAACTAAAATCCTCAGGGATCAGAGAGGAGCTGGGGTTGGAAATTCAGTGCAGAGCCATCCACCCTGAGGAAGAGGAGGATGAAAGTGTCTTTCATCTTGACTCAACCTCTCTGCCTTGACCCAATCCCTGGTGTCCAGGGACTCCTCTGGAAGCTGCAGTTTGTGGGTACAGATCTAGCTTAGAGAGAGGAGGCTGAACAATGAGAGAAAAGCCACTGAAAGAATCTCGAGTGCTGGGTGTGGGTTGATCCCTCTGTCTCTGCAGGATGTCAGGTGGGGAGGTTTGCTCCTGGGGCTCACAGCACCCACTTAACTGAAGCTTAAAGCATTTTCAGAAAATTCTTCCATCCCCTTTGTCTGGGGAGTGCCTAGAAGCCAGATCTAGGTGAGGGGCAGCTGGCTGGTGAGAGGGTTCATGCATCCTGTCAAGGACTGAGGATGGGAAGGGAGGTTCCTGCCTGCTCTCCCTTTCCTGGCAGCACCCCATGACAGGACCAGCTCCACATTGCCCTAATGAGGAGCCCACATACAGACCTGCTGGCTCAGCTTACTCATTTTGTCTTTCCACCCTCCTTCTGTGCCCTCAGGTGAACTCTTTACCTGCTGAGAGGATCCAGGAGATTCAAAAAGCCATCGAGCTCTTCTCTGTAGGTCAGGGACCTGCCAAAACCATGGAGGAAGCCAGCAAGAGGAGCTACCAGTTCTGGGACACACAGCCAGTGCCCAAGTTAGGTATGTGTAGCCCCTCAATGTCCTGTGGGCCCTGGGGGAGGCCTTGTGGTCCCCAGGCTGCTCCAGGAAGCCCCCAGAGAAGCCTGGAGGTGCTGATCTGTGGCCACCAGGTGAGTCCCTGCCTGGCCTGGGCTTCAAAGGCACCAAAACCACTTCTCCACCATTCAGCAACGTGAATGCAACGGACTAGGTGGATGGGGAGGGTCTGAAGAGCTGTGCAAGCACTTCAGGGGGTACAGAGGGACAAGGAACCCCTTCAGACATGTGACCTGGTGCCTCCTGCGTTTGGATCCCTTAATCCCCATCCTTAGCCCTGGAGCTGGGTCTCCCCAGCCCTCTGTACCTGAGTTTTGTGTGTGGTGTTGCCACATCCTGAGCTGGCTCAGAGCTGTCCAGATCTCCCCTTCCTGGAGGTTGAAGCTTCCCAGACAGAGATCCTTGGTGTGGGGTGAGCTGGGGCAGGGAGCAGCTCAGGGAAGCAGGTGCAGTGCTGAGCTGCCACATCCTTGTTCTGCTGGGCTCGATCCCTCAGCACAGGCAGGAGCTGCAGCTGAGCCAGGAGAGGGGGAGCACAGACATCAAAGCAGCTCCACCCCAAGCTGCCATGAACAACTAAGGATGGGGAGCCCCATCTCTTGGTCCCCTGTAAACATCCCAGTGGTGCTTCCCAGCTCTGGGCCTTGCTCCAGCCCTTCCTCTTGCTCCTGACAGCCTGTGGCAGTGATCTGCCACTGACACCGTGGCAGGGCTTTCAGAGCAGACATGCCAGGAGAGCTGCCTGTCTGGAAGGCTCATTCCCAGGCTGATTGGGGTGCCAGGGATAACTTTACTTTAGTCTCTCCTCATCTGCATCCCTCAGAGCTCAGGGAACTAGAGAGTGAGTCCAAGCCCAATTTTCTAGATTTATCCAAAACTTGTCATGGCTTCAGACTTGCTGCTCTTCAGTATTTCCCTTCATGGGTTTGTGTCATTTTGCTGCAGATGCAGTGTTTGATTCCCATTCCGTGTGTCCACACCACTGTGAGGCTTTTTTGGGTCTCAAAACCTTTCCTGGGAGCAGCAATCTCAGCTTTAAGTTGGGAAAATCACAGTGAGATGGCATGTGGTCATGTGAGACAGCAGAGTCTTGCATTTGCCCTTTTTTTCCAAGGATACTGAGCATGGGAAACATAATTTCTGCTTGGGAAGACCCTGGGGAAAGGGTGGAGGGTGTCTCCTGGGGAGTGGGAGGCACAAAGCAGCTCGTTCCTCCCAGCACCAGGCTGGTGGCTGTGCCTGGCTGCTGGCCACTCACTGTGTCCCAGCACTCCTCGTGGTCCTGGTGTGCTCTGGCTCATGCCATTATGGGCATGGGGCTATTTAGGGCTGGATAACAGAAGTGCTGTGGGATTTTTGAGGCCAGATCTCAAAACAGTTCAGCACCTGCTCAAAACAGAGAGGGCAGCCAGAGGTGAGTGTTTCTGGAAGCTGCCTGGGGTGGGTGTGATGGGGGAAGTTCTTCCTCTGGGCTTTCATCACCTCACCATTGCTTGGAAACCTTTTCAATGCCTTTTTAAGGGAATTCCTAATTAGCACAACTTGCTTTTCCTGGCAGCACTGAAGTGATGCTGCTGGACTGACATCCCTGAGACAGCCAGAGCTCGAGCTGACATCTCCTGGCTGAATTAGGGCCTTTAGGAGTCAGTGGTTTTACAACAAAAGTTGTGTTGTTCGCTGCAGCTCTCCTTTAGGCACAGTGAGCAGGAAACCCTGACACTTGCCAAGTGGCAGTGGCCAGAGCTGGCAGGAGATCACTGTCCCATGGAGGGCCTCACGGGAAAGTGCTGGCCCAGGCTGGGATTGTGGGGATGGGGAAGGATCAGGCATCACGTGTGGAGCTGGAGGATGCAGCTGTGGCTGTGTTTGGTCACCCAGTGGGCTCCAGCCTTGCTCTGGAAGTTTTGATTCCCTGCCCATTGTCACCTCCCAAACTGGGTGGGTGAAGTGACAATCCCTGTCTGCCACTGCAGGGCTGGGAGACATGAGCAGAGGTGTTGTGGAGGCTTGGCCTCACTTAGCAGAGAACTTCTTCATGCTCCCTGCTGTGTGTTCCAGGAGAAGTGGTGAACACCCACGGCCCGGTGGAGCCAGACAAGGACAATATCCGCCAGGAGCCCTACACCCTGCCCCAGGGCTTCACCTGGGACGCCCTGGACCTGGGGGATAGAGGTGTGGTGAGTACAGGCAGCTCAGCACACTCCTCTTGGAGTGTTTTGGGTGGCACTTCAATGCTTGGAATGTTGGAGGTGGTTTTGGGGATGGAAATGTGTCCTTTACCACAGCAGGTGACTGTGGCTCTGTCACACCTTGGGCTTGGATGGGTCTTTTTACCCATCCCACACTGAGCAGCTTGGCCTGTTTTTTTCAAGGGGATGTAAGGATGCCTGAAGCCTGGAGTTCTCCTGTGGGAACCCCCTTTACAGCATGACCCACCTCCCTGGGAGATGACACAGGGCTTACCTGTGTCCTGCTGTCCCCCTGCTCTGTTGACACTGCTCCAGGACCCCGGAGCAGGGGCATGTGCCAGGAGTAGGGGCACAGCTGCACATGGTGCCCCAGTGCTGTGGCCACACATTAAGTGCTCAGGGTCCTGACTGAGGGCAGTTGATGGCTGAGTAAGCTCCTTAACCTGTGTGCTCTGTGCTGCAGCTGAAGGAGCTGTACACACTGCTCAACGAGAACTACGTGGAGGACGATGACAACATGTTCCGCTTCGATTACTCGCCCGAGTTCCTGCTGTGGTGAGTGGCACCAGGAGTGCAGAGCAGGGGTGTGGGATGCTGACAAGCCTGATCCCGGTGACAGGGCTGCAGCTGCCTTTGCTTATCCCATCTCCCTTCTTCCTGAAATGTCCCTTCCCCATCTGTCACTGTGTACAGTGTCCCAGGGACATGGTGAGAGGGGCTGTCACCCAGCCCTGCCTGCTTCTGGCTCCTTCAAGATATGGGAGCTTAAAGGTGGATTTTTCTCCTCTTTGGTTTGATCCCTCAAGTGTTTGTGAAAATCCCAGTAGCTGAGAGACTCCTCAGTGCCCTGGAGCTGTGGGATGAAGGCAGCTGCCAGCAATTACCCTTGGAGTTCTGTTGCAGCAGAGCTGCTGTTTCCTCAGGGTGTTCCTGAATCCAGGAACAGATGTGTCCCTAGTGAGGACTGGCCATGGGGGGCAGGAATTGCCCTGGATCCCAACAGTCCTTGCCACATCCCTGTCACTCTCATCCTCTTGCTGGCCAGCAGGACTCAGGGTGTCCCAGGGCAGGGTGGGAGGCAGGAGCAGATACACCAGGGACCTTGGGTGGGAGGTGACAGCTGAGGTGTGTCCCCTCCCCAGGGCGCTGCGTCCTCCAGGCTGGCTGCCCCAGTGGCACTGTGGGGTCCGAGTGGTCTCCAGCAAGAAGCTGGTGGGATTCATCAGCGCGATTCCAGCCACCATCCACATCTATGACACGTGAGTGCTGCTGCATTTGTCATCCTGCCCCTTGCTGGGGCTTTGGGAGAGCTCAGGGGGTCTGGCTCCACTGTCTTCCCCAGCACACAGCCAGACCTGCACCCTTCAGCTTTGGAGATGTTTTGCTGCTTGAAGGGGAAGGTGGGGGATATTTAAGGGTTGGCAGGGAGGTTCTGGGCAGGGACATCTGGTAGTTAACCATTGTGAAGGCTGTTTTCCTCAACGAGGTGGGTTAACTTAGGGCTCTGGCTTACAGAAATCATCCACGGTTAGATGGAGATGTAGAATCATAGAATATCCTGAGCTGGAAGGGATCTCCAAGGATCATCCAGTCCAGATCCTATCCCTGCACAGGGCAGCCCAACAATCCACCCTGTCCTTGAGAGCATTGTCCAAACTCTCCTAGAGCTCTGGCAGCCTTGGGGCTGTGACCATTCCCTGGGCAGGAGATTCCCTGGGCGGTGCCCAGCACCCTCTGGGGCAGGAACCTTTCCCTAACATGCAACCCGACCCTCCCCTGAGATATGTTTAGACCATTTTGCCTGGAAATCCCTGGGTAACAGCTTAAGGGAGGGTTCTCCAAAACCTCCTGCCCCTTCCCTGAGGTGTTGACTCCTCATTCCCTTGAAGGGGTTTGGAGGTAGATTGCCCAGGGTGTTGGTCTGATCCTCCCAGGTCAGGACAGCCAAACCTCATGCTCTGCATTGTTTCTTCCCCTAGAGAGAAGAAGATGGTGGAGATAAATTTCCTGTGTGTCCACAAAAAGCTGCGCTCCAAACGGGTGGCTCCGGTTCTGATCCGTGAGATCACACGGAGGGTGCATCTAGAGGGAATCTTCCAGGCTGTTTACACTGCAGGAGTGGTGCTGCCAAAGCCTGTGGGGACTTGCAGGTGAGTGTCTGTGGCTCTCCCAAGATCTCTGCAGACCTTCCCTTCCCGTGGTCCCCTCTGTGGCCGGTAGTGTGGCCAGTGTGGGATTCCCCGGGACAGGGGAGAGTGATCCCAGTCCAGGTCTCTCCTCCCACGCTGTCCTTCCAGGATTAAGTGCAGTGGCTTTGCTCAAGTTGCTCATGTAACACAGGAGAGGAGGCTTTGGCAGCAGGATCACCTCAGAGCCGTGTTGCTCTCTGTGGGGAGCTGCTGGCCTGATGTTCTCACTTGCCCCTGCAGCCCCCCCGCTGCCCCAGAACGAGTCTCCCACTGCCAGTGTGTTTCTGCAGGTATTGGCACCGCTCCCTGAATCCTCGGAAACTCATCGAGGTCAAGTTTTCCCACCTGAGCAGGAACATGACTATGCAACGAACCACGAAGCTGTACCGGCTGCCTGAGGTGGGTGCCAGCCAGAGCAGAGCTCAGGACTTGCTCCTCCCTGGGCAAGACACACAAAGGAGGTGGAGGTCAAGTCCTCTGCCTGGAGACCCAGGGTTTGTTCCACATAGTAAATGACTCTGTCAAGCAGTTGTGCTTTATTTAATCTTTATGTATTTTTGCCTGGGTACCTGCATTTTAAGGGCAAATTCTTGCAGTTAGAGGACCCTGTGAGCTTTTGTTTGCTGGTGACAGTCATAGCCTGTCGTTCTGGTAAAACGAGCAGGCAGATGTGACAGCCTTCATCTGTCCAAACACAGCCTCAGTGTGACCTTGGATCGAGTTAGTCTCTCATTCTTCAGTCACACTGATCAATTCTGGCACTGCAGTTGTCCTGCTGGGGAAGTTCCCCAGCTGGAGATGGAAGAGAAAGAAGCAAACTGCATTAAAATTGCCACCACCTTTCCTGACCTTGTTGGCTCCTTTCTGTCACCCCTTTGGGGTGCAAAGTGCTGCTTTCATGCTGGGCAGCTCCCAGCTCCTGCCTCCCACAGCCACACAGACAGCGGTTGCTGGGCTGGAGCTACTGGTTTTTGCATAGAAACTCAGCCCCAGAGCAGATCTGGGCTTGCTGAGCCATCCCAACCCTAAATTAGTAATTGAGGCCAACTGGGAATAACATCTTGTGGAGCCTGGGACATGTCTCCCAGCCTGTGCCTGCTGTGAGTGGGAACAGGAACCTGCAGGGAAGCAGAGTTTGTGTTGTTAGCGGGTAGGAGCACTTCCAGTGGGACCTGACCTTGCACTTGGGGGTTTGGGACATGCTGTGCTCTCTGTGATCTTTGCCATTGGTGTCACAGCAGATCACATCCATCCTTTGCTGGGCGCACAGGGCTGAGGGGCTGAAAATGGGCTGATGTAAGCAGAGTGTCTCTGTGCTGCTCGTTGGAGAGCCCTTGGGTGATGAAAAGCACTGTGCAAGCCACGAAACAACTTGTCCCACTTTCTGCAGACTCCCAAGACTCCCGGCCTGCGGCCCATGGAGCACAAGGACATCCCTGCTGTGCACAAGCTCTTGACTGAGTACCTGAAGCAGTTCCACCTGACACCCGTGATGAGCAGAGAGGAGGTGGAGCACTGGTTCGTCCCTCAGGAGAACATCATCGACACCTTCGTGGTAGAGGTGAGGGGCAGGAGCAGGATGGGAGGGGTGTTTTCCTGGGCTTTTGCCTCTACTGGAGCTGTGGGAGCAATCAGGGAGGAGCTCCATGCCCCTCCAGGATGGGAATTTGCTGGAGGATGGTGCTTCCATGCTGGGCCCTGCAGCCACCACTCCAACTGGGAGAGCCCCTCTGAGGCTCTGGCCAGGCTTTATCCCAGCCTGACGTGTCATGATGTCCCTTCTGCCTTCCAGAGTGCCCCAGGAGAGGTGACAGACTTCCTGAGCTTTTACACCCTGCCCTCCACCATCATGAACCACCCAACTCACAAGAGCCTGAAAGCTGCTTATTCCTTCTACAACGTCCACACCAAGACGCCTCTCATCGACCTCATGAGCGACGCGCTCATCCTCGCCAAGTCGGTGAGTGCTGCACTCAGCCCTTTCCTGACCCAGACAAGGGGCAGCTGAGAGGTGTTTTAAAAAGCTTTTATTCCATTTTCAGTCTCATGTGAAGGGTGAGACAATGCAGATGTTATAATTCACACCATCACAATCAGAAGCCAATTATTTCCTAATTACAATACACTATAAGTGTATCTTGGCCTATCAGCTTTTGCTACACCATGCTGTAAATGCCTTAAAGCCAATCGTCTCAAATTACCCTTTGTGAGCCTTCTGTCAGGCTTTGAGAATTCTCTACAAATCCATTTCCCACAGGTAAGGGATGCAGGGGTGGGCTGGCACTGTGGGGCATTGGGCAGCTCACAGGAGCTCCCCAGGAAACTCACTGGGCAGCTCACTGCAGGCTGGCCACCCTCGGGTTTGTGGGAAGGGCTTCTTCCCAGGAACTGTAAAAATCCAAATCTAAAAGGATCTGCCACCCAGGAGAGGGATACTGGGGTACCTTGAACCTTCCAGCTTGTGGTGGTTACTCATGTCCTACAGCAGCCTGAGCTCTTGCCTTTTTCTGGGATTCAAAGCCAGGCAGGAAAGGGGGCCAGGCTGCTCACAGGTGGGAGGAACTCCCCAGCACAAAAGCAAGAACTGATGGCTTCATGTCTCCCTGTGCAGAAAGGATTTGACGTCTTCAATGCACTGGATCTCATGGAAAACAAAACCTTCCTGGAGAAGCTGAAGTTTGGGATCGGGGATGGGAACCTGCAGTATTACCTGTACAATTGGAAGTGTCCCAGCATGGCACCAGAGAAGGTCAGTGCTGTGAGGAGGGGTCTCAGCCCCACAGCCCTGGGGACATGGGGTGGCTGTCACCCACAGCTCAGCACTCCAGCCCAGCTGGTGTCCTTGCAGTGTCCCACACAGTGAAGGTGGATCCCTCTGCCATCTCCCATGCCTGCAGAGTGTGTCCCTGGGGAGAACCCTCCACACTCATCTTCCAAAGCTAATTTTACTCCTGGATTAGTGCAGGTTGAGTCCTTCCCCTCACACTAACTCCTTCCCTCTAAGGAAGGGAGGCCAGGCACAGAGGAGACAGCAGAGGGCTGCAGGGTGACAGATGTGACACGGGGGGTTGTGACAGTCACCTGTGATCCCTCATGGGACATGGGTGTCACTGCACAGCCCTGGGTGTCAGTGTGTCCTGGTGGGGTGGGAGGAGCAGCCACTCCTCTGGAGAGAACAGGCAGGCTGGAGCAGGACCTGGGACAGAGGAGCTCTGCCACCACATGCAGGGGGCTGAGCCACAGGATCCTAGGATGTCATTTGTCCCCAGGGCCAGCGGCCTGTTCCCCACTGCTCCCAGAGCTGTGCAGGGTCCCCATCTGCCTGCCCTGGGCCATTCTGAGGCAGCACCTGGTTGCTGCTGTCCCTCCACTCCAGAGAGGTGATTCAGCACCTGTCCACAGCCACCTTGCAGAGGATGGTGCTTGAGAACCAGAATCTACCCGGCTACATTGCAGCTAATTAACAGCTAATTAATGCCTTGATGGCAGTCACAGGGCTTTGGTTCCCTGGTGTGAACCAGGTCTGTCTCTGGGCACAAGCCCTGTGCCCTAAACCAGCCTCACTTGCCTGCTGAGCCTCCTAGGAAGCCCCAGGAGGTTCCCAGGATGTGCCAGCAATTCCTTCTTTAACTGGGAGAACTTGGGGTTGGGAGAGCCTGATGATGGGAATGTTCCTGTGGTGAGGCTGCCTCGGGGTCCACTGGGTCAGAGTGCATGACAGGCCACCAGCACGTCCTGGAGGGTCCCCAGCAGTGCCAGCTGCCTGTGGAGGGACATGTCCAGGGACCAGGCTCTTGGGAAGCAGCTTCTCCCAAGTCACAGAATCATGAAATGGTTTGGGTTGGAAGGGACCTTAAGAGTATCCCACTTCCTAGCAGAGGTGTTCCATCCCTCTACTCATCATGAGCTGACAAACACCCTTGGCTCATGAATCAAGGCTGTCTCATAACCTGATGGGGTTTGTCACACACCAAACATTGGTCACCTCCCCAGGTCAGAGCTGGGCATGGCCCTTGTGCCCACTCAGCCACAAACCCAGGGCTTTGCTGCTCTCAAATACCCCAAAAACAGTGGGGAAACCGACACAGACAGCACCGAGCCCTCCCAGCATGGCTGGGAACGGAGCAGAGGACACCTCCTGATCCCAATTTCTATCCTGATTCCTATTTCCAGGTTGGATTGGTGCTGCAGTAAGGGAGCCCTTGCCAGGAGAGCGTGGAGGAGCCGGGCCTGAGGAGGTGCTGCCCTCATCCTTTCTGCCAAAGCCGGAGCCACGCCGGGAGAGGGGCACCGGAGCCGCCCGCTGCTGTCAGCCACCTCCTTGTTTGATTTAACTGCATCCTCCTAAAGACATGATCAAAGGAATGTAACTGCTGAAACTAGATCATGATTGGCATATAATGGATTTAACGGGTGAATAATAAAAGTATATATTATATATATTTTAAATCTTTCCTGTTCCCCACTGCCATGAGTTACATTCGGCTGCTGAAGGTCATCACTGGGCTGCTGGACTGGGACTTTTCTCCGTGGGGACAGCTGAGGTTGATGCTGTGGCAACATGGTGGCTGCTGGCCAAACCCTCCTGCCTGCCCCGAGGGTGCTTCAGGCTCTCCCCTGCTCGGCTCTTTGTCCCCGGCTTGCTCCTGACTCGGTTAAACAGGGCCTGTCCCCGCGGGCTCGGGAGCACCTCGAGATTCATTTCCAAGGGCTATTTGTGCAAGCGATGCCTTGTCCCACCTCCTGCCCAGCCACAGACTCCAACCTTCCTGCTGGACGCTGACCTGAGGGCCAGCAGTGCCCGAAGATCCGGGGGCTCAGCTCCAGGGCGGGGCTGGCACACCCCGCTCTGCTCGGGCTCCTGCGGCTCCTTCCCCTCAGCCTTCCACGGGGCGGGGGCACTGGGGGTGCTCCACTGCCACTGCCACACCTCCAGCCTCTGCTCAGCTGTTTTTCTCTGGAAGCATGGAAATATGGATACTCCATCAGCATCACCCCGGGGCTTCAGCCTCCCCGGTGCCTCCACACCAGCTCCCGGTGTCACCTCGTGCTGTGGGATCCGCCGAGAGAAAGGAAACGTCACAGCAAACCTTCATCCCACCCAGGAGTGCCCGGACAGCCTCCTGCCACATCACGAACCCAGAGCTCCGAGATGCTCCTGCCTGCCCAGCCAAAGGTTTCCAAAGCTGCACACCAAGGCCAAGACCCCGTCTATGCACTCTCACGCCTCCCTGTCCTCGCGTGTCCCTGTCACCCCCCGTGGCACCACGGACCCTGAGAGCCTGTGCCCGCCCCAGCCTGGACCTGTGGGGCCTCAGTGGGGACCAGGAGCCCATCACATCCCCCTGGCAGTGCCATCACATCCCCCTGCTCGGGGTCCTGTGTCACCTATGCAAGTACCTCTGTGTCCCCTCCTGTGTCCCTGCTGTCCTGGGCTAGGAGAGGCTGGGTGTGGGTGGGGGACACCCCATGGGACCCTCCCTCTGTCCCCATGGCAGGTTTGAGGGCTCTCCAATGAATCCCCCCAGCTTCCATGGGTGCAGTACCCATGGGTGCCTGGCACCCCAGGGCACTGCTGACTTGGGGGTGGGCTCAGCCGTGATCCACCCACAATGGGCTCCGGAGGGTGACAGGGACACTGGGACAGGCTCTGTTAAAATAAAACCTTTATTCGACTGGCTTGATCCCAGGGTGTAAATCTGTGACTGTCGCTGGTGCCAGAGCAGAGGTTGGCAATGTGTCCCCACCCGGGCACAATGGAGTGTGTGGTGGCAGGGGCCCCTCAGGGATTCCAGGGTGACGATGGCACCATCCTTGCACCCAAAGAGGGGCTGGGATCAAGCATGGCCAAGACTGGTGAGATTTGGTGGTTGCTGTCACCCATGTCACCCCTGTGGGGCTGTGCTGGGCTGTCGTTGGCCCAATCAACCCATCCTGGTTGTCACAGCATCTCTGTCCCCTGAAGGACAGGAGTGGGGCACCAGCAGACTGGGTGGCACTGGGTAGGGGAGCCCCCAGCCCTTCGGGTCCTCCCAGCCCTGCTGTCACCACAGACAGCTGAGCAGTGTCCTCGGGCTGTCCCCACGCAGGGTGCCCACCCAGGGAGGAGCCTGCTGTCCCCCACACAGACACAATATCCCCCCATGGGCACCTCGGGGACTCCAGGTTGTCCCTCCTGTGGACCCTCACAGGCTCTTGGATCGAACGTGCACGAAGAGCGTGGCAGGGGACAGGGACGCCCCGTCCTTGGAGAGCAGGTGGATGTGGCGGTACCCTGGGGACAGACGGGGGCTCAGCGGGTGCCAGGGGCTGTCCCCATCCCCGGGGGGCAGCGGGGTGGCACCGGCACCCACCTTGGCGCATGCTGGGCAGGGGCAGCGTGAACTGCCCCACGAAATCATTGCAGGAGGTGCTGTCGTAATCCTCCACCACGAAACGCACCAGGGCCAGCTCGGGCACCCGCACCTGGAACCGCAGCGTCTCCTCCCAGCGCGGGTTGAAACCTGCGGCACCGGCGTGGGGGTGGGGGTGGTCACCGGGGTCACCGGGGCCATGCAGGGAGCGGCAGGACCCCCGGGCACTGCCCCTGCCCCGGCTGAGCTGCCGTCCTGCACTGGGGGATGTGGGGACTGGGGTGATGCTGGGGCTGCAGTGGGGTGTACTGGGGAAAACGGGGTCGTACTGGGGCTGTGGTGGAGCGTGCTGGGGGAATGGGGTCATGGTGGGGGACTGGGATCATGCTGGGGCCACCATGGGGTGTACTGGGGAAAAGGGTTTCTGCTGTGGCTGCACTGGGGTATGGTGGGGGAACAGGGGCTGTACTGGGGGAATGGGGGTCATACTGGAGCCGTGATGGGGTATACTGGGGAAAAGAGGGCCAAACTGGTACTGGACTGGGCTATATTGGGAGAATGGGGGTTGTGCAGTGACTGAGGTGCAGCATACTGGAGGGATGGGGACTCTGATGGGATATTCTGGGGGAATGGAGGTTATATTGGAGCTGGGCTGGACCATACTGGGAGAATGGGGGTGACACTGGGGCCGTGGTGGGGTATACTGGGAGAATGGGGGGTCGTACTGGGGAGAATGGGCATCACACTGGGCTTGGTACTGGAGACCATGAGGGAGCAGCACTGGGAGAACTGGGACATGATGGACCCTGCCACGGGTGGGGATCTGGCTGTGCTGGGGAGGGGACATTGTGGTGCACGGGGGAATCTGGGATGTCCTGGGCACTGGGATGTCCTGGGCACTGGTTCAACTGGCAGTGAGTGGTACCCAAGGCACTGTCCCTCACAGGGATTAGGGTGCCCCTGGCATCAAGGTGTCCCTGGATCAGGGTGCCCTGGGGTGTCCCTGGGAATGAGGTGTCCTGAGGGTGTCCTGGAGCCCCCCTGGAGATCAGGTTCCATGGGGTGTCTGCAGGGATCAGGGTGCTCCAAGAGCCCCTGGGTTGTCCTTGGGCATTCCTGGGATTCGGGCAGTAGTAGGGTTGTGAGAGGTAACTGGGTGTCCCTGGGGGTCGGGGTGCCCTGGAGTGTCCCTGGGGGTGCCCGGGGGTGCCCAGGTCCCCGTGGTGCCCAGGGGTGACCCCAGGGGTGCCCAGGTGGCAGCACTCACCGTTGTTGAGCTTGTGGTGGGTTTGCTGCTTGGCGCAGTCGGCCGGGGTCCCGTGGATCTCCACGCGCACAAAGGGATCCACGATGGAGCTGCCCTTGTCCCTGTTCAGCTTGGGCAGCTGCTGGGCTGTGATCACCTGTGGCACAGGGGACCAGGGCACAGCGGGGATGGGGGTGTGGGGAAAGCACTGGTGTCCCCAGAAGGGACGTGAGTGGCACTTGGCTGGGGCTGGGGACACGGTGAAAGGAGGGAGGTGGCTGATGCCACCCAGTGGCTGACACCAGCTGGATTTGGGGACAGGGTTGGTGTCACCCAGGAGATGTGTCATGGGTGACACATCAGGAGATGTGGATGGGATGAGGAGGAGGGAGGTGACTGGTGCCATCCAGGAGAAGGGACGTGGTGGCACATGGCTGGGGACAAGGTGGTGTCCCCAGAAGGGGATGGCACCCAGCCAGGGGTGGGGATGGGGTGAAGAGGAGGGACATTGTTGGTACCATGCAGGAGAAAGAACATGAGTGACATATTGCTGGGTCCCCAGGAGGAGGGATGTGGGTGGCACTTGGCTGGGACTGGGGATGTGTTGGGGAGGAAGGAGGTGGCTGATGCCATCTCCGAGAAGGGACATGGCTGATACCAGCTGGATTTGGGGACAGAGTTGGCATCACCTGGGAAAAGATGCAGGTGCCACCTGACCAGACATTAAAATGTCATGGGTGCGACACAGCAGGGACGTGGGTGGCACCCAGCCAGGCCTGGGGACAGGCTCGAGGGGTGTCCTCACCCTGATGTGCAGGGCCAGGCGCCGGGAGCCCTCCCCGGGGGGGCTGCGCAGGCAGAGGGGCTTCAGCACGTAGCCACAGCGGCCGTTGGGCAGGAAGCGCCCGGCGTTCAGGTCCATCTCGTAGCCCGGCGTCTGGAAGTTCAGCGCCACTGTGGGGACAGCAGGACGGGCTCTCAGGGGGGGTGACGGCTCCAGGGGTGGCTGCCAGGTCAGGGGGGCCTGGGGGTCTCACCCAGCTGGCAGCCAGCGTTCCACATCTCCTGGGGGTTGTAGTTGGCAGAGTTCATCTTGAGCCCCAGCGGGTACACGCGGCTCAGCTGGCGGGCGTTGTACCGGACCAGCGCCGGGCCTGCGGGGGGACACGGCTCAGGGGGCTGCTGCACCCTCCAGTGCTGCCGGGGGGCTCCAAGAGAGGCTGATGGGCCCCAGGACATGGACAGAGCCTGCCCTGAGCCTGACATGTGACCCTGAAACCAGACCCTGGAGTTCAGACCCCAAACCTGGACCTTGACCTTGGACCCCTGACCCCAAACCTCTGACCCTTGATCCTGATCTTTGTAACCCCACACTTTGACTTTATACCCCTGACCCTGGACCTTGACCATGGAACCCAGACCCTGACCCTACATCTTGACCCTGATCCCTGCACCTCAGACTCCAAATCAAGACCCCCAAGCCTATGCCCTGACCCAGATCCTAATCCTTGAGTCCAGACACTGACCCTGGCCCCAGACACTGACCTTGGACCCCAGACCCTGAACACTGACTCAGATCTTAATCTCAGGCCCTGACCTCAGATTCTGACCCTGACCCCAGCCCCAGCCCTTGACCCCAGACCTCAGTCCCTAGACTCTGACCCAGACTTTATTCCCAGCCCCCGTCCCTGGACCCAGATGCCACGTCCTAAATCCTGATCCAGACCTTGATCCTGGTCGTGTGACCCTAAACCTGGCCTCTGGCCCCAGGCAGGCCCCAGGCAGACCCATTCAGGGCAGCCTGGGTGAGGCCAGCATGACCTCTGACCACTCATGGGGCCACCCTGGAGTGGCTCAGCCCATCCTGCATCCCAGTGACTCAGGAGTATGGACCTCCTGTCCCCATCCTGTCCCCATCTGGTGGCACTCACCTGCCTCCTTGATGAGCTTCCGTGCCTTCCTCTCACTGAAGGAGGACATCTGGCAGGGCTGGGGGTGGCGCAGGGCCTGGGCCAGCCCGGGGAAGGGGACAGCCTGGCAGTACACCACCAGTGCCGACAGCTCCGGGGACACCTGCGACGCGTCCTTGGCCTGCGGGAGCCACCGTGGCATCAGGGACAAGCTGGCCCTGGAGGCACCTGCCAGTCCAAGGGTTTACAGACCCCCTCCCTGCTAGTGCTGAGTGCTGAGACCCCCAAGGCCATGGAGACCCTCAAAGCAGGGGAGCCCCAAGGTGGTGCAGAACCCGAGGCAATGGAATGATGGACCAGGGCCTGATGGGGAACCCAAACAGGTTGAGAACCTGCAGCCATGGAGAACCCAACGGGATGGACAGCCTGAGATGTTACAGACCCAAGGATGAGGGAGACCCCAAAGTGCTGGAGAACCTGGGGTGATGGGCACCCCGAGATGATGGAGTACCTGAGGTGACAGAGACCCCAAAGTGATGCCGACCCCAAAAGGTCACCCTGGATGTGATGCAGGCCCAACATGATGGAGAACTTGAAGAGAAATCAAAGTGCTGGAAACCCCAGACACAGGCCAGCCAGCCCCAGAGGAAGAGGGAGGCACAGCTGAGGGGTCCCCAAGCTCTGTCCCCTCTTCCAGGCAGTGGCACCCACAGCAGCTGCCCTGTCAGCCCCGCCAGCTCCAGCCCATCACCCACCTGCAGAGGTTTGATCTCCTGCAGCGACTGCAGCGACTGAAAGAGGAGAGAGCAGGGCTGCAGAGGGATGGCAGAGCTGGCAGTGCTCAGCTGCGACAGTGCCAGGATGCCATGGTCCCCTGGCACCACCAGGATGCTCTGATCCATCAGGACCACCAGGATGCCATGGTCCCCCAAAACCACATCCCTGGGGAAGTCTCTTACCCGCCGGGGGCTTCTCTCCTGCCCCTTCTCCTCCTCTTCTTCCTCTTCTTCCTCTTCCTCCTCCTCGGGGTCCAGAAGGGAGGTGACACCCTGGGGCTCCTGCCACAGCTCTGGCAGCTTCTTGCCCTTCACCAGGATCTTTTCCTTCAGCTGCTACAGAGGGCAGGTCTGAGCTCAGAGTTCAGAGGGGACATGGGGACACTGCGGTGGCACGTAGGTGGCCTTACCTCTGGTGAGGGGAGATCGTGGGGGTCCTGCCCCTGCAGGGGCTGTGTCAGCAGCCTGTCCCCCAGGATGGCCTTCATGTGCCGGGCCATGGTGGCCTGCTGCTCCAGCCCGCAGTGGTTCTCCAGGGACAGGATGACGGGGTAGGGGGATTTCTGGGCACAGGGAGGGGCAGCGCTCAGCACCTGGCACCGGGCACCGAGCACCCCCAGGGCTGCCACCCCATCTCACCTCAAAGGCGGAGTCGCGGATGCTCTCGATGACGTCGCGGAAGAGGATTTTGGAGGTGAGTGTGTGCCCGTGGTAGACCACAGGCTCCCCGTCCGAGCCCTCCCAGCAGTCCAGCTCCACGCAGCGGCACCCTGCCCTCAGCGCCCTGCCACCACAGCGGCACCAGGTCAGTCCCTGTCCCCCTGGAGCCACGGCACCTTCTGGGGCTCCGCGGGGCCGGGGACACGCACCTGACGTAGGCCTCGGTGCTGCTGGTGCCGCCGATCTGGTTGCGGGTCAGGTAGGTGTTGTGGGAGGAGGAGATGAAGTAGTGGCTCAGGGGCTGGCTCATGTCCTGGTGCACCTTGGTGTGCTCCTGGTTGAGGATGTCACCAGCAGCCGACAGCAGGTACATCATGAAGCCGTCCAGCATCATCAGGTCCTGCTGCTTGGCTGCGGGGCACGGTGGCAGCTGTCACATGGTGCTGGCAGGGTGGCACCCTGAGGACCTTCCCCACTTGGAGGTGCCATGTTCATCCCTGACCTGGCACTGTGGCACCCAGGGCACGTGTAAGTTCCCTCAAGTGTCCCATCTCCATCCTGATGTCACTCATCCTGCTGGTGCCACATTCACTCTGGATGTGGCATGGTGACACCCATGAGGTGTGGAGGTTCCCTGTCCTAACCCTGATACCCTCTGTCCTCCCAGTGCCATGTCACCCCAGACCTGTCACTGTGGCACTCAGGGGAGGTCCCCTTTGTGTCCCATCTCCCATCTGATGTCCTCCATCCTCCTAGTGTCACATCTACCTTAAGGGTACTATTGTGACACGGAGGTCCTTCATCCCCACCATGATGTCCCCTAGTGCTGTGCTCAACCTGGGCCTGCCATGGTGGGACCTGAGGAGGACAGAAGTCCCTCAGCAGTGTCACATTCGTACCAGAACTGGCATCACACCACCCATGAGACATGGAAGCCCACCTGCTGCCCATCCCCACCTTCACACGCACTGTCCCCATGGTGTCACATCCACCAGGTGCCAGCCGGGCCATGTGTTGGATGGCAGACACTGGGAATGGGCACCAGGACAGTAATAGAAGCCTTGGAGGACCCCATACCCGTTTGGGGGGTGATGCCACCAATCAGAGCCCCATCCCTCCACCCATGATCTCCCATGGCTCTGGCAGTGCCCACCCCATGACCCCACACCCCCACCCTACCCTTGTCGTTGAGCTCGTAGGTGCGGATGATGGAGCGGGCCTGGCGCAGGCTGCAGTCCTCGCCCTGGTCCCTCAGGAAGTCCTGCAGCTCCTCAGCCGACAGGACCCGGTCCTCGCCCGAGTAGCGCCCGAAAAGCTCCTCCAGCTCCGGGCGCCGCAGCAGCCGCCGGCAGAACTCCTCCAGCTCCCGGCCCTCCAGCCGCTCGTTGCCCGAGTGGTCACACTCCTGGTGGCACAGCCCAGCCTCAGGGACTGTCCCCTCCCTGTGTTGATGGGGTACAGCCATCCCCTGCCTTGTTCTGCCTGTCCCCTGGGGTGGGCAGGGTGTGTGGGACAAGTTTGGGGGGCTCAGCTACTGCCCCCTCTGTTCCCCCAGCCAGAGCCCTCTGACCCTCCACTCTGGGGTGGAACAGAGCAGAGCTCCGTGCCTCAGTTTCCCTAGGTGGAAAGGGACCTTGGGAGATGCCCAGAGAAACAGTTCTCCATGGGGGAGAAATGTCCCACCTTGGGGACACACAGAACAGTGGCTGGGACAGCTCAGCCCACCTCACCCCTCTCCACCATGTGCTCCTGGTGGGACCCAACCCTTGGTGGCAGTGGGTGGCTTTGGTGTGAGGAGTTTGTCAGTTCTCTGTGCTGGGGAAGGCAGAGAAGGAGCCAGTGGATGGTGCAGCTCAGGACAGGTACCTTGAAGAGCTTGGAGGCGTAGACATCGTCCATGTCGATGTTGAGCATCCTCAGCATGCTCTTCACCTCCCGGAAGGACATCTTGTTGTCCTTGTTCCTGTCTGCTCGCTGCAGGACCCCATGGATCCAACTGCACCGGGCTAAGGAAACCTCCCGGTGTCACCTGCAGCCGTCCCCACCCTGTCCCCAAGCTCCCCTTGAAGGATATTGGTCGAGCTTCTCCATCTGGCTCATGGCCTGCAGCCGCCCCATCAGCTTGGTGAGCCCCTGCACCCAGTGCCGCGCGTCCTCCTCGCCGCGGGCGGCCAGGTCGAGGTTCTTGCGGCGGCCCTTGAAGGCGAGGGTGAAGCAGTGGCGCTCGGGGAAGGCGGCCCCGTGCTTGCGCAGCCCCTCCGACCGGCGACCGTCGCGCACCGCCTCGATGTGCGCCACCGAGACTGCGGGGACACGCGCGGGGTGGGGAGGGACGATGGACGTGCTCCCCCGGCGGGTCACCCACCCGCGAGCATCCTGCAAGACACCCTGGCTGCTGATGGACACCCGCGCGTCCCCGCGGCGCCCCCGGCACCGGGCTGGGCTCGGCGGAGCCGCTGCCGGGCTGAGCCCGCTAATCCCAGGCGGGACGGGAGCCGTGCCCGCTGTCCCTGCGGGGATGGGGACGGGGACGCTGGCAGGGGACGGAGCAGCCGTGCAGCGGTGCCAGCTCCAGGCACCCATCCCAGATGAGGGTGGAAAGAGGCGGGTGACGCCGGGGAGGGGGGATGGAGTCTGGCTGGGATGGAGAGCGGACCTTGTGCTGACCCCGGGGGGATGGGGAAGGGCGGGGGCTCTTACAGCTACACACGGGGTGTACTGGGAGGCACTGGGAAGGGTTGGGAGGCTCTGGGAGCCACTGCATGAAGGGTGCTGGAGTTCAGGTATTGGGTGGGGGTCTACATCATAGCTCAGGTGAGGGTCTGGACCAAAGGCTTGGGGTGCAGGATTGGGGTTTGGGTGCTGGCTGGGAGTCTGTGTCCTCAACTGGGGTCCGAGTGAGGGGGATGTCAGGGTCGTGGGTGGGGATCAGGCTCCAGGTCACAGGTGGGGAGCCAGGCAGGGATCTGGGCCCAGGGGCATCTGGGACACCGGTGGGGTCTGGATTGTGGAGTTCCATGTCCGAAGATTGGGTCTGGTTCTCACTGGGGGATCTGGGCTGGGATCTGGGTCCTGGGTTGGGGTCTGGAACTCAGGGGGGATCTGGGTTCTGAGTGGGGACCCAGGCCATGGGTGGGGGTCTGGGAACTGGGCTGTGGTCAGGATCCAGGTGGGGTTCTGGATGCTGGGAATGGATCTGGGTCCTGGGTGGGGCTGCAGGTCCTGGGGTAGGGTCTGGATTCCAGGTGGGGGTCCTGGGTTGGGGTCTGGATCTCACATGGACATGTCCATATCTGGATTCTGTGTGGGAACCCAGACCAAGGTTGTGGACTAGGTCCTGGATTGGCATTGGGGCTCCAGGTGGGGATCTGGGTAAGGGTCAGGTCCTTGGTGGGGTCTAGGGGTGGGTCTGGGGCCCTGCCCAGCTCCTGGCCCTCCCTGCAGCTGAGGGCAGCGCAGGCTGTGTCTCGGTGTCCCCGAGCCCTGTGGGACAGTGCCAGCACTCACAGCTCTGGGGGGAGCGGGCGCCCCGGAAGCGTCCCTCGAAGCAGACGGTGACCCCGTCCTCCTGCAGGCGGAACAGCCGCGCCCTGGAGCCTCCCCTGGCCTTCACCTTCCAGAGCAGGGACCCCTGGAGCATCCGCTGCACATCCTCATCCTCCGTCAGGCCTGCGGGGACAGCCCTGGGCTACCGAGGGCTCTGGGGGTACTGGGGGCATGGGCTGGGGGGAGCTGGTGCACATCTGGGTGCACATCTGTATCCAATGGGATGGCATGGGACAAATGGGACAGGAGGGATGGGATGGGATGGGATGGGATGGGATGGACAGGAGAGGCTGGTGGGGTGGGACATGAATGACACAATGTGACAATGCAGATGAGAAAAGATGGGACAAATAGGACTGGACAGGAGGGGGTGGGGCAGTCTGACTGGACTAGATGGGACACAGTGGGCAGGACAGGATGGGACAGGTGAGCAGGGACAAGATGAGGCAGATGGGATGGGATGGAACAAACAGGTTGGGACGGGATGGAACACAAAGGGGATGGAATGGGACAGGACAGGCAGGAGAGGACAGACAGGACAAGCCACTGCCCTGGGCCCCTTTGGAGCTGTTCAGGGGGGACAGGACACAGCAGTGACACAGCTCAGCTGCTAAATCCCAGCAAAGCTGCCCAGATCCTGCATGGAGAGTGCCAGGACGGTGCCAGCAGCAGAGCTCAGGCTGGGAACAATGACAGGGTGGACTCGGGGGACTCGTGGGCCCACGCCTCAGCCGGGATTTTTCCGTCTCTTCACGGAGTGGTTATTTCCTCCCTTTATTGTTTCGGCAGCCATTCCTGGGATCTCCAGTGGCCACGTCCTGCTCTGCATGGAGATTCCACTCCTGGGCTGGGAAAGGTTGGCTTGGGGACTTCTGGGGACCTCCTGAGCCACCATGGCCCCGGGCATGCAGCCACCAGCTGCCAGCACCTCCTGCATGGTCACATCCTGCCCAAGGTGCAGGATGGAGGGTATGGGGTGCGGGGACATGGCTGCAGGAGCATGGGGCTGCAGGGATGTAGGGACACATGGATACAGGTCCTTGGGCACAGGGATGGGCACATGGATACAGGTCCCTGGGCACATGGAATGTCAGGTCTGTGGGCACTGGTGTGTGGGTGCACAGACACCGGGGTGCAGTGTGCTCGTGGATGTACAGACACAAGGACACGTGGATGATGGATACAGAGATGCAGAGATGTGTGAGTACATGGATCTGCTGATGGAAGGACAGACAAACACAGGGACATGCAGGCAGGTGCATGCACAGGTGCATGGATGCATGGACACAGGCACATCTGGGCACAGGGACACAGCTGCTCTGTCACACAGAGTCACAGTGGACACAGGGATGCACTGACAGAGTCATGGATGCAGGGATGCATGGATCCACAGGTGCATGGATGCACTGCTGCCAGGACACACGGACATGGGGGCACATGGGGGCATGAGCATTGGGATGCACGGACAGTCAGACACACGGACATGCATGGACATAGGGGTGGGTGCTCCCAGACACAGCCCAGGGGAGACATGGACACACAGGGGCTGGGGTGCAGGGACAGATGGACCTGTGGATGTAGAGATAGAGAGGTACAGGGACACATGGACACATGGACACATGGACATAGAGGTACAGGGACAGATGGACACATGGATGTGTGGATACAGAGTTGCAGGGACAGATGGGTGCAAGGACACAGAGCCACAGGGACACACAGACACACGGACGTGGACACACGGAGCTGCAGCAGCTCCAGGCACACGGCCCCGTGTCCAAAGCTGGGGACACAAGGCCAGACCCGGCCCCTCCCGCTGCTCCCACTGCGGGCTGGCCGCTCCCAGGGACACGCCCTGACCTTGCCGGGCACCCCGGCCCTGCCTGACTGGTGAGCCCCGTGTGCCCACTGCCAGGGCAGCAGCCTCGGTGGGGAAACTGAGGCAGGGTGTTGGGGAGGGTCCTGGGGAGTGGGACCTGAGCCTTGGGGACAATAAATGCCCTGAACAAGGGGGCTCCTGTCACCTGTGATGTGGCCAAACCCAGACCCCACTGTTCCCCAAAGGCTGGGGTGATGCACAGCTATTTTGGGCGGGCCGCAGGGACCCCTCCCCTCCCGGGGGACCCCTCCCTGCTGTGGGGGAACCCATCCACCTCGGGAACCCTCCCAGTCAGGGGCACCCTTCCGTCCCTGGGGACCCATCTCAGCCATGGGGGCCCCCCCTGCCCTGGGGACCTGTTCCCGTCACAAGGGTCCCCCCCACTTCGGGGACCCTCCCGGGCACGGAGATCCCTCCCGGACCCCTCGGCCCAGCCCGGGCGGAGTTTCTGCCCGGTTCCTGCCGAACTCACCCATTTTCTTCAGGGCTCTCCCGGGCCGGCGGGAGCCACCGGCGCCTTCAGACGGGGCGCGGAGCTGCTCGGCGGCGGGGCGCGCCTTCCTGCCGCAGATCATGACCGGGACCCCCGGCACCGCCGGTGCCGCCGCTATTGCCGGTGTTCCGGGACTCCGGTGCTCTCGGTGCTCCCGGTGCCCCGGCTGGTTCTGCTGCTCCCGGTACGCCCGGTGCCCCCGGCCGGTGTAACCGGGCTGGGCGGTGGCGGAGGTCGGGGCTGGGGCTGGGCGGCCGGGCCGTGACCGGGGCCGGCCGCGGGGAGGGAGCGGGAGGAGCCACACCGCAGCCCGGCCGCTGTTAACCGTTTGTGCCGGCCCGGGGCTGCCGGGGCTGACCGGGACGGGACCGAGCTGCGCCGGGCTCGTTCTGCTCCGCGGCTGCTTCGGCACCGGCACCGGGCCGGGTCCCGACGTGCCCCCGGTGTTCGCTCTGTGCGGCGGTCCCGCTGTGTCCGAAGGGCCGGCGGGGACAGACCGGGGGTCCCCACTGCCCCCCGCGGGTCCGCCTGCACCGGGCACCGGCCCAGGGAGCCTGGCGCTGCCAGGGAGCCGGGCTCGGCCGGTCACCGGCGGGAGCCCCCTCTGCCCGGGGCCAGCGCCGCCCTGGCAGCGCCGGTGGGCACCCAGGGCATGCCCAGGGCACCGGGGACCCGGTCCTGCCGTGCCAGCCCTGTCCCCAGCTCATGGCCTGGGTGGCACCGGGCTGAGGGCCGCAGGCAGGGACTGGGACCTCCAGGTGACTGTCCCCACCGTGGGACACCCCGGGAGGGGCAGCAGCGTCAGCGGGGAGGTGCCAGTCCCAGAGCCCCGAGTGTGAGAGTGTGAGGTGAGAGTGAGAGTGAGAGTGTGTGTGTTTGTGTGTGTGTGAGTGTGAGTGTGAGAGTGAGTGAGAGTGTGTGTGAGTGTGTGTGTTTGTGAGTGTGAGTGCATGTGTGTGTTTGTGTGTGTGTGAGTGTGAGTGTGAGAGTGAGTGTGAATGTGTGTGAGTGTGTGTGTTGTGCATGTGTGTGTTTGTGTGTGTGTGAGTGTGAGAGTGAGTGTGAGAGTGTGTGTGTGTGAGTTTGTGTGTGTGTGAGTGTGTTTGTTTGTGAGTGTGGATGTGCAGCCACGCTCACACAGACCCCAGAAGGGTTTAGGGTGGGAAAGACCCCCGGGATCACCGAGTCCAGGCTGTGCCTGACCCCCCTTGTCACCAGCCCAGAGCACGGAGTGTCACATCCAATGGTTCTTGGGCACCTCCAGGGCTGGACACTCCAAACCTTCCTGGGCAGTGCCAAGGCCTGATCCCCCTTTCCATGGGGAAATTCCTGCTGCTGTCCACCCTGAGCCTGCCCTGGCCCAGCCTGAGGCCGTTTTCCCCCAGCCACCCTTGAGGGTGGTGGGGCAGGGAGGGATGAGTCACTTCAGGCTTTTCCAAAAATCCAGTGTCCAGGGGAGCAGGGAGGCCACCCCAGGCCTGGCTGGGCTGTGGGGACCAGGAGCTCCAGGACAGGAGGAGGAGGTGACTTTCCCCAGTGCCAGGGCCACAGGGGTGCTGCCAGCCCCTGGGCATCCAGGGGTGAGAGCAGGGCAGACTGGAGCAACATCTGGGCAACATCTGGGCACGGTGAGTAATACTGAGTGTCCTGGGGTGACATCTGGGCACTTAGGGCAGCATCTGGGTACCCTGGGGGATGGGGGAATACACTGAGGGAACATCTGGGCATCCTGGGTGTGTCCTGAGCAACATCTGGGCACCCAGAGCAACCACTGGGGACTCCTGGGACCATCTCTGCTTATCCCAGAGCAACATCTGTACATGCAGGGAGACACCTGGGCAGCCTCTGAGCAGCCTGGGACAGAATTTTAGTGCTGTAGTTCAAGACCTGAGCAGCTCCTGCAACATCTGGGCAGCTGGAGACACATCTGTGCAGTCCCTGGGCTGTGTTTGGGGGGGATAAAGCTCTTCCTGAAGAGTTTGGGGACAGAGGGACACCGGAGCCACCCCAAAAATGCACTTGCAAGCCACATAACCGGGCTCTGCTCCAAGCTCTCTTCCTCCCATGGAAGCTGCATTCCCAGGAATTCAGCAGCAGATGCCTCGCCCGGGTGGAATGAGCAGGATAAACACCTCTGGCTGCAAAACCCGCGGCACAACAAATCCCTGCGCGGTCCCTCCCCTCCCGCGGCGTTGCTATTTTCTCCCGGCCGCCAGCGGGTTGGAAGGGATCCCGTGGAAAGCGGGATCGCATTCCCGGCCGCTTATAGCGCAGCACGTGTGCCGTGAATCAGCGCTCGGGATTCGCCGCCCTTCCCAGCAGGAATCCTGAGTCAGGGCTTGGAAATGGCCGGAGGTTTAAGAGATTTTATTGCTTGTATTTCATTTATTTATTAGTTTTTCATTCTTTATTTCATTTGTTTGCCTTCAATTGGCAAAGGAAATGTTTCCCCAGGCGATGTGGATGTGATTTAGGAGGGTTGGGAGGTGTTGACCCACTTGGATTTGGGGTTTGGAGATGGGGTTAAGGTTGGAAAATCGGAGTGGGAGGCAAGGATGAAGGCAGCACAGGGATGCTGAAAGCTGCTCTGCATCCCAATCCCAGCATCCTGGGCCAGGCTGGATCCAGGTGGTCCCCAGGGCACCCCAGAACCTCTCACCCCGCTGGGGCACCTTGTTCTGCCAGGTCACATGTGTCCCCGTGTCCCCACAGCTCCCTGCCTCAAAGAAAGCCCTTGGAGCAGAGGGGCTTCACCCTGGGGGCTCAGGGACCCCAAATTCTGCCCCTTCCTTACTACCATAATTAATTAATTTGGATAATAATTAACAGTGGTTAAAAGCATACAGTGAATAAAAGAACAGGGGATAAAATTGGATAATAATTAACAATTGCTCTGCCTGACCCAGCTGTCCCCTCTCCTGCCCGGTGGCCCGGTGGCACTGTCCCAGTGCCATGTTCCAGATCCCAGTGCCATGTCCAACCCTCCCAGTGCAGTGTCCCAGTCTCCTGGTCCCTTCCCCTGGCACCTTTGGTACGTGGCTCCATTGTCCCTGTCCCCATCGCACTGTCCTGGTGTCACACTGCATGGCCCCAGTGTCCCCATGCACGGCCCCAGGATCCTGGATGATTTATCACAGAATTCCAGGATGGTTTGGGTTGGAAGGGACCTCAAACCCACCCAGTGCCACCCCTGTCATAAGCAGGGACACCTTCCACTGTCCCAGGTGGCTCCAAGCCCTGTCCAGCCTGGCCTTGGGCGCTGCCAGGGATCCAGGGGCAGCCACAGCTGCTCTGGGCACCCTGTGCCAGTGTCCCAAAGCATCCCAGCAGCCCTTCCTGCCTGCCCTGTCCTGCTGCACAGCCCAGGTGGCACCCCCAGCACTGTCCCTGTGCCTGCTGCAGTGTCACAGAACTGTGCCACCACCCCATGGCGCTGTCCTCCTGCACAGGGTCCCTGTGCCAGGGCTGGGTCCCACACCTGGGCTCTGGCCCGGGCACAGCCTCGCTGCTCCGGGGTGCTGGGCACTGTCCCTAGACACCGTCCCACTGTCCCCTGTCCCGGTGCAGTGTCCCCGGGCACTGTCCCCATGCCTGTCTGGGTGCACCCATCCTGGTGCACAGTTTCTCTGTCCCTGTGTCCTGTTTCACTGTCCTGGTGTGCTGTTCCTGTCCTGTGTCTCACTGTCCCATTGTCCCTGTGTCTCTCACTGTCCCACTGCCCTGTGCTGCTATGCCACTGTCCCTGTCTGGCTGTCCCTGTCCCACTGTGTCTGTCCCAGTCCTGCTGTCCCTGTCCCTCTCTATCTGTCCCTGTCCCTATCCCTGTCTCCATCCCTGTCCCAGTCCCCCTGTCCCAGTCCCACAGCCCCTGTCCCTGTCCCTCTGTCCCTCTGTCCCTGTCCCAGTCACACTGTCCCCATCCCTATTCCTCTGTCCCTCTGTCCCTGACCCCATCCCTGTCCCCCTGTCCCCATCCCTGTCCCCCTGTCCCTGTCCCAGTCCCTCTGTTGCTCTCTCCCTGTCCCTATCCCTCTGTCCCCCTGTCCCTGTCCCTGTCCCCCTGTCCCTCTGTCCCTCTGTCCCTGTCCCTGTCCCTCTGTCCCTCTGTCCCTCTGTCCCTGTCCCTGTCCCTCTGTCCCTCTGTCCCTCTGTCCCTGTCCCTGTCCCTCTGTCCCTCTGTCCCTCTGTCCCTGTCCCTGTCCCTCTGTCCCTCTGTCCCTCTGTCCCTGTCCCTGTCCCTCTGTCCCTCTGTCCCTCTGTCCCTGTCCCTGTCCCTCTGTCCCTCTGTCCCTCTGTCCCTGTCCCTGTCCCTCTGTCCCTCTGTCCCTCTGTCCCTGTCCCTGTCCCTCTGTCCCTCTGTCCCTCTGTCCCTGTCCCTGTCCCTCTGTCCCTCTGTCCCTCTGTCCCTGTCCCTGTCCCCAGCTCTGCAGTCCCTCCCGTCCCCGCCAGGCGGAGCCCTCCCCTCGCTCCGCGCTCTGCCCTGTCCGGCCGGCAGGGGGCGCGCGCGCCGCGCTGAGCGCCTGGAGCGCAGGGGAGGGAGGGGCCCGTTCCGGGAGCCGCGCGCTGATTGGGCGCGGCGCGGAGGGGGCCGATGTAAAGCTCACGCTGATTGGGCGCAGCGCGGAGGGGCCGATGTAAGGAGGTCGCTGATTGGCCGCGCGCTGTCCCCGCACGGAGAGGGAGCCGCGGCGGGCCGGGCCGGGCCGGTGCGGGGCCGGTCCCGCCATGGAGGAGCCGGGCTGCGGGGCGCAGTTCCGCGCCGCCGTGCAGGTGATCCAGGGGCTGCCGCGGAGCGGTGAGTAGGGGCCGGGAGCGGAGCCGGGCGGCCGCCGCGGGCCGGCCCCGCTGACCGTGTCCCGCAGGTGCGTACCGGCCCTCCTACGAGGAGATGCTGCGCTTCTACAGCTACTACAAGCAGGCGACGGCGGGGCGCTGCCAGGGCCCGCGGCCCGGCTTCTGGGACCCCATCGGCCGCTACAAGTGGTAAGGGGGGGGTCCCGGTCCCGCTCCGGTCCCGCTCCGGAGGGCCCGGCCCCGCTGACGGCCCCGGCCCCGCAGGGACGCCTGGCACAGCCTGGGCGGGATGTCCAAGGAGGAGGCGATGGCCGCGTACGTGGCGGAGATGAAGAAGGTGGCCCAGAAGGTAACGGGGCGGCGGCGGGGCCGGGCCGGCGCTGCCCGGTGCCCGTGCCCAGCCGCGGCCCTCCGCAGGTCATCGACACCGTGCCCATGGACGAGAGCACGGAGGAGATGTTCCGCTACTTCGAGCCGCTCTACGAGGTGATCCACGACATGCCGCGGCCCCCCGAGTCCTTCTTCAGGAGGAAAGGGGGTGAGTGGGGCCGCTGTGCCCCGGCCGTGCCCGGCCTCCCCTGCCCGCCGTGCTGCGCTCCCGCTGGCACCGGCTCCGGTTCGTCCCCGAGGGGACACGGGGTGGGCACATCCCAGCGACCCTGCCGGGCTGCTGCTGGGCTCTGTGGGCAGACCGGTGTCCCCGTGTGTGACACTGGTGTCCCTCTGTGTGACATTGGTGACCTCTGTGTGACTCAGGTGTCCCCTTGTGTGACACTGGTAACTCTCTATGTGACATTGGTGTCTGTCCCCCTGTGTGGCACTGGTGTCCCCATGTGTGGCACCAGTGTCCCTGTGTGTGACAGAGGTGTCCCTGTGTGTGACACTGGTGACCCTCTGTGTGACTCAGGTGTCCCCTTGTGTGCCACCGCTGTCCCCGTGTGTGACACCACTGTCCCCGTGTGTGACACATGCTGGGCTTTCTGTCCCCAAGCTGCGAGCGATGACTGGAGCCCTGTCCCCGGTCCCGCGGGCAGGGCAGGGCAGGGCAGGGCTCGGGGGCTGTGCTGCCCTTGGCACCGGCCCACGCCGGGCAGGGCTCCGGGCCAGCTGCTGGAAACATCTGGACAGGCCGGGCAGCTCCTGCGTGGAGGGGAGCGGAGACACAGGGCTTGAGAAATGGGGTTATTTGCAGGGGTTTGTGCTGGAGGAGAGCCCTTCCTGGCCCTGTCCGTGCCTCTGCTGCCCGGAGGGGCTGGGGAGCTGTCCCCGTGCAGCGCTGGCCTGGCTGCCGGGGGGTCAGGGGGGCACCGCAGGGGCTTCCAGGGTGAAGCAGTCCGGGTGTGTGACCTGCCAGTGGTGCAGAGCCCTGGCAAACACACTCACACCCAGGCATCTGTGCTGTGCCTGTCAGCCCTGCTTCCCACCAAAACCAAATGGGACTTTTTGGGATGCCAAAACCAGTTGTGTGTAAAGCTGCTCCTTCCTCTGGTGCCCAGGTGCTTTGTTCTCCATTTTGATGCTGAATCCCTTGAAAAGGCAGACTTAGTTTTTTTCTCTGAAATTTAAAAGCTGTGTCTAACTGGTCATTATCCACTTGGGAGTGTCACTTACAGGTGACATTGTCACTTAAATCTAAACCTGGTGGAACAATGAGCCCGAGGTGGCTGGAGCTGAGGTGCAAAGCACTGAGCTCCTCAAGGTGTTGAGTCATTTGTGTTAAAGGCTCCCAAACTCGCCTTCAGACTCTGCAATCACAGCTTTGGTTGCTCCTAACTGGAGCAGAAAGGAGATTTCAGAGTGTGGAGCATGGCAGGTGCCTCCAGCAGCTTTTGGGCACAGAGCTGAGGCTCTGGGCAGCTTTGGTTTTGTTTATTTACAAAGACAACACGTTATAAAGTGGCACTTGGAACCCAAATCATGGATGGATCCAGATCCCACCAGGTCTCCAGGGAGTGGGGCTTTCAGCAGGGTCTTGTGAACGTGGTGGCTGGAGCCAGGTCTGTCCTGGTGCTCTGTGGGGTGACAGGAGCCACACTCTGTGGGTCACAGCACACCCTGAGGAGGATTTGGGAATGGGGAGGAGGATTTTAGGAATTTGAAGAGGATTTGGGAGGATTCCAGAGCAGGGCAGCCCTGGCAGTCCCCCTGTGTCAGTGCAGCTGCCTTGTCCCCTCAGTTGGTCCCCTGTGACGCTGAGGACAGGCTGGGGACAGCGGAGAGGTGAGGGAAGGAGCAGCAGGGCAGCGTTGCCACACACCTGCCTGCCCAGGAGCAGGGAGCAAAGTCCTGGGGGCTGCTGGAAACCTGGCTGGGATTAACCCCGTGGGCTCCACAGGGTGCTGGGGAGGGCTGGGGCCTGTCAGGTCCTCTCAGGGTGCTGCTGGCCCAGGTCCTTGGGGTGCTGCTGGCCCAGGTCCTTGGGGTGCTGCTGCCCACACAAGGCTCCTCCAGCCAGTGCCTCTTGCCTTGGGCTCTGTCACCGTGGGTGTGCCCTGGGCTGTGGGCACTGCCAGGGGACAGCACTGTCACTGTCACTCACCATGCTGATCCCTCTGCCTGCTGCCCCAGGGGCTCAGGGACAGGGACACCCCAGGCAAGGTGAGCAAGGTGTTCTGCACAGGGTGAGCCCAGGTGGGTTCCTGGGCTCTCAGCAAACAAACCTGGCTCCTCTCCTTCCCTGCCAGCTGCTGGCACCTCCAGAGGCTGCTGCTCCCTGGCTGCTCCCTGACATTCCCACAGCCAGCCCAGCCACAGGGAGCCAGCACAGCCAGGACAGCAGGACTGAGCCCACAGAATGACCCAGCTCTGCCTTTCCCTCCGTGCAGAGAGCCAGGGGCAGCAGGATGGCCCCAGCCAGGATGGCACAGCGAGCAGCCCAGCTCCAGAGAGCCCCAGAGACCCCGGGCCCGGCCAGCAGCAGCACGGGCAGCACGTGCCAGGTTGGTGTCCCTGCTGTGGCCAGCACCTGGCAGAGCCCTTGGAGCAGCACGGGCTGGGGCTCCATCCCCCCACGGAGCTGTTGGCTCCAGGCACCTCTGCTCCAGCCCCGGGTGCTGCGGGCACTGCCCAGGTCACGGCTCCAGCTCTCACTGGGGTTTCCCTGGACTTGTGGGGTTGGCTCTGCCTCCCTCCTGCCTGTGCAGAGGGGCCACAATCTGCTGAACTGCAGGGACAAGGGGAGGCTGTTGCCTGTGGGCTGGGAAATATCACCCTGTGAGGTCTGTGATCCATGAGGGGATGTTCTCCCGTGCCTCAAGACACGTTTGCTGCTTCCTTGGCACTGGGATTCACAGTGCCAAGCTCTGGCTTTTCTCTCACAGCCCCTTGTGCAGTCACCCCCTCCCTCCCTGTGCTCCCCTTGAGGGCCCCTGGCTGTGCCCTGAGGTGGGCAGGGTGCTGCAGGGAGGTTCCTCCTCCTGCTGCCACTCCAGCCTTCCCCCAGGAGCAAATATGGTCACGGAGCGAGTGCCAGTGTGCCAGCTGTGCCAGCAGTGCCCAGGGAGCTGGGCAGTGTCCCTGCCTGTGTCACTGCTGCCCAGGGCCCATGGGTGCTGTGCCAGTGGGACACCGTGGGCAGCAGAAGGGGGAGTTCAGTCCTTGCCATGTTAACAGAGCTGCTTCTGCCCCCCCAGTGCCTCAGTTTCCCTCTCCAGCCTCGCCCTGGGCAGGCTCATCCCCTCTTCCCCCTGTGCCCTCGGACACAGCCGGGCACCCCTGCCCTGCCCAGGGCTCAGCCCTGTGCTTCCCTTCCAGGAGCTGGGCTGGCTCCTGCCCCCGAGGGGAGCCAGGTGACGAGTGACTCTGAGGGGGACACGTTCAGTGACACCCTGGAGCAGATGGAGCCGGAGAAGGTAACGGAGGAAGCGCTGGAGGCTTTGCCACCCCTGCCCTGCCCACTCTGCACAGCAGCACCAGCCTGGGAGCCTCATAAAACCTGCAGGGACACCCTCCTGCACCTCTCCGTGCGTCGTGTCACTCCTGGAGCCTGGTCCCTGTCACTGGGGGGATGCTGAGGAGCCTCCCCAGCCCCCCCATTCCTGTGGTGAGGCTCTGCTGGGGCGCTGGGGGCTGGTGGGGCTGGGCAAGACCAGCAGCTCCACACGGGTGCCACCATCTGGATTGTTCCCCTGCCACTTCTGGCACACTTTTGGCACTTGTGCCATGCTGAGGCCTGGTGGGTCTGGTGGAAGGAGGAAGGAAGCCCCCCTCTTTTGCCACCTCACCTCTGGGCACCTCACTCCCCTCAGGTGTCACCCCCCAAGCCAGATGCTGGCTGGTGTCACCACTGGGATTCAGCCTCACTCAGTCCCCTCCACTCCCAAAACTGCCACCACAAGAGAAGGACTGCACTGCTGCCCTGGCATTGCCCTCCCTGCCCTGGGAGGGGAGTGGGGGTCTCAGGGCCCTTCTCTCCCCTCTCACAGGCCGGGCAGGTGCAGGGGCTCACTCCAAAGGGGGCCCAGGCTGGGGCTGAGCCCCCAGAGCCCCAGAGTGCTGGGCAGGGCGAGCGGGGCGAAGGCAGAAGAGCCGAGGGGAGCAGCAGCAGCACAGACCTGCCAGCCCTGGGCTCCGACACAGGTGGGTGCAGAGCTTGTCCCTGCGCCCCTTCCTGCTGCTGCCCACCTCCCGTGGGCTGGGGGGTGGGCTGGGGGCTGCCACCACCCCCATGGGACTGAGTTTGGCTCCAGCACCTGTGGTTGGGTCATCAGGAGCTGAAGAAATCCACAAGTGTCTGCATCCCTTGGCCCCAAGCAGCTCAGCCCTTCCTTTGCCCATTTCCTGCTGTGGTACTGCATTGCCTGAGTTTGGAGGGTGCTGTGCTGGCCCTTCAGCAGCCAGGCAGGGGCTGCAGGGCCCTGGATCCCCGTGCCCAGCTCCTGCCCCTGATCCAGCTACACCAGCAGTGCCTTCGGATGTGGGCGGTGCCACGGGTGAGCTCTGCCCAGCAGGGCAGGGGTGAAGCTGGGCCCTGTGCCCTGGAGGCCTTGGGGACAGCAGTGCCACTCACCTGATGCCACCCAGCACTGCTGCTGGTGTCTGGGGAGCACCAGGCCTTGAGCTGTGCCACTGCAGGAGGAGCCTCCTGCCACCCTCTGTGCTGTGCCCAGACATTCTGGGCTACCCTGGGGTGGCATTGCCACCCTCACCCGTGGGACTGGTGCCATTGCCTCACCTGGGCACAGCCCACGTGTCTCAGCCTTTCCCCTGTTACTGTTCCCTTCCGGGCTGCCTGACCTTGGCAGTGAACTTGTCCCCAGGCCGGGCTGGGCTGTCCCCAGGGCTGGCAGCAAGTCCCTGCCCGTGTCCTGCTCACTGCTTGGATTATCCAGGTGTTTGCCAGGCTGGTTTGGGGCCTTTGCTGGGCCCGGGGGCAGCCAGGGAGGAGCTGCCCTGGCCCTGGGTGTCCTGCCCGGTGGTGGCAGGTGTCACCAGATGTCACCAGGTGACCCACACGCACCGCAGCACCCACCCCGTTGGTGGGCTGGCCACCCACTGCCACCACCACGGCACTGGAGTGTCCCAGTGGTGCATGGCCCTGGGGACAGCCTTGCTGGGGCTGCCGGGCTGGGCTGGCAGCGGCTGCGGGGCAGGCAGCCCACGGCAGATGCCCCGTGGGAGTCGCTGCTCACCGGTGGGTGACAGCACGGCGGGGGGAGCAGTGCCAGCCCCGGGGCTCCTCGGGCGGTGCTCAGCCTGCCCTGCCAGCCGTGTGCCCGTCGCTGTGCCCGCAGGTGTGCGGCCGGCCGGGGGGGACCCCGCGAGCGGCCCCGAGCCGGCCCCGGGGCTGGCGGAGCTGGAGGCGCACGTGGGCAGCGCGGTGCGGGCGCTGCAGGAGGAGCTGCGGCGGGTGCGGGAGCGGCTGAGCCGGCTGGAGACGCTCGGCATTTTCCAGGTGCGGCTGGGGACAGCGCTGGGACCCCGCACCGGGACAGCAGGGCTCCGCTGCGGGCCCTGCGACACGGCTGGCCCCGGTGTGGGGACCCCCCGGCGCTTGGTGGTGACAGATCCTGGCGGGGCGCGGCTGGTGGCGCCTGATCCGGCCCACGGCGGCAGGAGCTGCTGCCCCTCGCTGCCGCTGCCCCCTCATTCCCACTGACCCGTTCATTCCCTCTGCCCCCCTCGTTCCCACTGCTCCACTCATTCCCACTGCCTGCCTCATACCCATTGCCCTGCTTAGTCCCACTGCCCCCCTTCCCTCATTCCCACTGACCCGCTCATTCCCTCTGCCCCCCTCGTTCCCACTGCCTGCCTCATACCCAGTCCCCCCGTCATTCCTGCTGCCCCCTCATTCCCATTGCCCCATTTATTACCACTGACCCGCTTATTCCCTCTGTCCCCTCATTCCCACTGCTCCCCTCATTCCCTCTGCCCCCCTCATTCCCATTGCTCCACTTATTCCCACTGCCCCCCTCATTCCTGTTTCCCCCTCAGTCCTGCCTCCCTCAATCTTGTTACCCCTCATTCCCATTTCCCCCCTCATTCCCACTGCTCCCCTCATTCCCTCTGCCCCCTCATTCCCATTGCCCTGCTTATTCCCACTGCCCCCCTCATTCCTGTTTCCCCCTCATTCCCACTGTCCCCCTCATTCCCACTGCCCCCCTCTTTCCCCCCAGGGTCCTGGCCCAGCTGCACCATCTGATCCCTGGCAGGAGCCCTGCACGGCCTCTCCAGGCCGTTCCCTCCCTCTCCAGGGGCACAGGGGCTGGCAGGGGGGTGCCAGCCCCAGCTGCACCCCAAACCCTCTCCTGTCTTGCAGGGGGAGGCAGCTGGGACAGAGCTCGGCCCGGCACTTGCTCCACAGGTGAGCTGGGGCTGAAGGAAGCGCTGTGGGGTGGCCCTGCTGTCCCCCTGCCCACCCCACAGCCCACGGGGGTGTGGGGACACAGCTGGAGGAGGTCAGGGGAGGGACCCCCAGGTGGGGAGCAGGTGACATCCATGGGGACACATCCCGTGTGAGGCGGTGTGATGCACCATCTCCAGAGGAGGAGGGACGTGACCAGGACACCGAGCAGTGGCGGTGGTTCCTTTCAGCAGAGGGCTGGGGGGTGTTTGTTGCCACCGGTGACACCTTTGTCCCCTTCCCCTCGCCAGGCCGTGTCCCCGTGGCGCCTGACCGTGTCCCCGCGCACGCTGCTCTTCCTGGCCACCTGGCCCTTCGTCACCCAGTGGCTGCTGCGCCACTGGCAGGGCAGGAAGAGGTGACCAGCACCGCGTCCCCGCCGCCACCGCCACCCTCCTCGCCCATCCCGCTTCGCACGGAGCCACGCGGGAATCGCCTCACCAGCCACGGGCTCTGCGGGCCGGGCCCGCCGGGACACCGGCACCGACGCTCAGGGCCGGCACCGGCCCCGGGGCCGCCGCCACGCACAGCCGGAGCAGCAGCAGGACCAGCCGCGGCCCGCGGGGACAGCCCCGGGCCCGTCCCGGCCTCCGGGGGCTGGGACATCACCGAACCTGCCTCAATTAAAGTCGCCTTTTCGGTTCAGCCCCGCTGCCTGTGCCCTGCCAGGGGAGGGGACCGCGGCCAAACGCTCCGGCCCGGCCGCTGTGCCAGCCGGTCACCCCCGGTCCCGGCCGGTCACCTCCCGTGGCTAGAGGTGGCCGTGGCCGCCCTGTCCCCCGCGCAGCAGTCTGTGCCCATGCCCACCCTGAGGGTCCCCCCAGTGCCACCGGGCCGTGCCAGCGCCACCCTGTTCCGGAGGCGGCGGTGGGGAAGCCCCAGGGACCCCCGCGAGCTCCGTGGGCCGGGCTCCGGCGGTGCCCGTGCGGGGGTGCGGGGCGTGGGGCTGGGCAGGGCGGGTTCCCCCGCCGGTGGCACAGCGGTGACACGGGCCCCTCGTTCCGCGGGCCGTGCCCCGCCCGGCCGTGAGGCCGCGGGTGCCCCTGGGGCCCTCCTGTGCTGCTCCCCCCTCACACACGGAGCCCCCCCGGCCCGTCCATGGCTCCCCCAGCCGTGTGTCCCTCAGCGGGGCCCCCAAACCCCTCCAGCCACCCCAAGGCCGCGGCCCCCCCCCGACCCGAGCGTGGGGCCCGAGGGGGACATCGCCACCGTGGCTGGGGGTGGCAGGGGCAGGAATGGGATCGGGACCGGGACCTGCCCATCCCCCTCCTTCCCCGTGCCCCTCCCCCCCGCCCCCCCCAGGCTTCGGGAGCGCGGCTCCGCACCGCCCCTGCAAAAAGGGACGCGGCGCCTTTAAGAAAGAACTTCTTTCCGCTTCGGTTTGTTTACATCTCCCTCCGCCAACTGCAGTACCGCCACACAGCGCCGGGATCCTTCCGCTCGCCCCCTTCCCCCCGGGCCCGTGCACCCCGGAGCCCCTCCCGGCCCCCCCACGGCCTAGCCCGGCCCGGTCCGGCCCGGCCCGGGCCTGTACACCCCCCCGGTCCCGAGGTCGCAGCACCGCCGGCGGAACCTCCGCCGCGCGGGGACTCTTTTCGGACTGTGCTACAACCCCGCGTGGGGGGG
The DNA here is from genome assembly GCF_017590135.1 of Pyrgilauda ruficollis. Lineage (NCBI taxonomy): Eukaryota > Metazoa > Chordata > Aves > Passeriformes > Passeridae > Pyrgilauda > Pyrgilauda ruficollis. Next base: position 419,813 of record NW_024514654.1, on the reverse strand, counting down.
GGGACGTGCGCGCTGCCCTCAGCGCGGGCCTGAAGGTCGCGGGGCGCGCGCGGCTCCGCACAGGGGGACTCCCCCGCCTCGTGGTATGGCCCGGTCCCGCCCTCGTCCCCTCGCGATTGGTGGCGGCGCTCAGGAGTGACGCCCATCCCGTCCAATGGCGGTCAGCTCCTGCAACGGCCAGGGGCGTGTCCCGGCGGGCCGGCCCGCCCCCCGCGCCCACCGATTGGCCGCGAGGCGGCACCGCCCGCGCGCTCGGGGCCGTGGCG
>NW_024514654.1:419061-419516 GCF_017590135.1 Pyrgilauda ruficollis | reverse complement strand
GCACAGGGCGCCTGCGCGGGGCGGGGCGGGGCGCGCGCGGCTATAAAGCGGGCGGCCGCGGCCGAGGAGAGGCAGTCGGGAGCGGGCGGCGGCGGGCGCGGGTTGGGCTGTGGGGTGGGATTGCGGCGGGAGCGGCGGCGGCGCGTGCAGTGCGCGCGGGGAGGCGGGCCCGGCGGCGTTAAACCTCCCCCGGGCCATGTCCCGGGCGGCCTGAGCGGGGCCAGCCCCATGCGGCGCCGGTAGCGCCCGTCAGCGAGCGTAGCCGAGCGCAGCGCTATGGCCGACGCGGCGCCCGCTGAACCGGGGCCGGAGCCCCAGTGCGAACCGGAGCTTCGCTCCGAGCCCGAGGCGCGGCCGGAGCCGCAATCTGAGCCCGAGCCGCAGCCCGAGCCCGGAGAGGCGCCGACGGAGGACGGCGATGCCGGGCGGCTGCCGCCCCCCGGGGCGGAGGCGGC